>NW_022279729.1:300000-555167 GCF_009193385.2 Nasonia vitripennis
GTACAAAAACCCCCTACTCCCATCAACGATCCCCAAAGCCAAAATTTAGAGTAGGCTTTGCGGCATCGTGTAGTAGAGAAGTTATATATACACGCGTTTATTTCGATGCGAATCATTCGTCAGGCGACCGGCAAAGCAACAACTCTTGACCATGGGGCAGGAGCAGAGCAAAGAGCAGCAGCAAAAAGGTTCCACGTGGGAGGAGAGACAGCCTCTCGTGAGAAGAAAGGAGCCAAGAAAGCAGAATAATCAATCGTCGTTCTCAACCAACACTTTCTCGTATCCAGAGAAAAGTGGATATAATAATCTCTCAAAAAATCCTCCTCCTCCTCCTCCTCGTCACAGAATCAAAAATCATTTTCCTCAAACACCTTTTCGTACCCCGAAAAAGACGGCTACAGCAAGCTAAAACGATAATTGCGATAATACATATTTCAAAAAACAATCGGCCCTTTTCAGGGCCACCATATAAATTATATACGTGGAACAATCTCTCTCTTTATAGCGCAGAAAGGATCAGAGCTGACGCAAGGGCAATAAAAGCCAAACAGCAGGTATACGACAGGTAGACGGCGGCGGACGCGCACGCGAGTATGGAGGGGAGGAGAGAGAAGCGGGTCCGGTACAGCAGCGGCGCGCCAGAACTCAGAGGCTACTATAGTATAAAAGGAGAGGGGACGGGCTTGTATAGCGAGAGTCGAACACGTGCGTTCTCTCGAGCTCGGGGCCGGTATGGAGTAGACAGCGAAAGAGAGAGAGAGAGAGAGAGAGAGAGAGAGAGAGAGACGTCGCGTCAGAGCTCAGGGGCTACTATAGTGTAAAAGGAGAGGGGACGGGCTGGCATAGCGAGAGTCGCGCACGTGCGTTCTCGAGCTCGGGGCCGGTATGGAGTAGATAACGAAAGAGGGAGAGAGTCGCGCTCGGGTCTGCTTGGGTAAAAGGTTGATATCGTATGCGTGATATAGCTTTTGTTTAAAAATTATTTATAATTATTTATAAATAAACAAAAGTTACCCATCGATGACAGACTGTTTGTGACAGAGTAGCGGTCGTAAATCATGTTAATCTGATGGCATCGTATGCGTGATATAGCTTTTGTTAACTAATTATTTATAATTATTTATAAATAAACAAAGTAGTTCACCCATCGATGATACACTCTTACAGTAGCGGTCGTAAATCATGTTTATTCACCTTATCAGCTACTGCTGATATAAACATGGGCTTCCGTTTACAAATTATTTATAATTATTTATAAATAAACAAAGTATTGCACCCATCGATGACGCACTCATACAGTAGCGGTCGTAAATCATGTTTATTGACCTTATCAGCTACTGTTTATATAAACATGGTGTTTGTTTACATAAACACCTGGCGCCAGCGACGGGAGCGGTGACGTCAGTTAGGCCACGCCCCTGTCTCTCCATAGTGGCCCATATACTACTATTCTTCAAGAAAGAAACTAAATTCTTAGGATTTATCCTCTCAACGACGGGCATAAAACCACAGGAGAATAAAATCGAAGCAATAAAAAATTATCCAATCCCAAGAAACTTGAAACAATTACAAGCCTTTCTGGGTACTATTAACTTTTACGCGAAATTTACAAAAAATCATGATCAAGAATTATTGCCACTATTAGAACTTTTAAGAAAGGAAAAACAAAAATCCTGGGGGTGGGGGGACAGACAACAACAAGCATTCAATAAAGTAAAGGAGCTTTTCGAAAAAGACGTTTGTCTTGCATACCCCGATCCACTAAAAGCATCCGAATTGGCATACTTTACGACAGAAAAGGAATTACTCGCTGTCGTGTGGAGTTTACAGAAATTAAGTACTTACTTACGAACCGCGAAGATTTATATAAAGACTGATCTTTGACCTTCCTATTTAAAAGCAAATTCGTGGGCAACAGAATCCGTCGATGGATTCTGGGAACGCAAGATTATAATCTAATAATTGACCACGTACCGGGCAAAGATAACGTTGTCGCAGATATGCTAAGCCGACACCCGGATTTCAACCCGGAAGAGCAAAGAAAACCGGGAGAAATCATTATTGCACTTTTGAAGGCACAAAAATTTTCTAAAGATTTAATGAACAAATTTAAACATTTATCAAAGTTACAACACAATGACGAATATTTAAATAAATTAATTACTAGATATTTTGATAACAAGAATCAAAATATAAACCATATTTACATAATTGAAAATGATATAATATATAAAAAAAATCAATCAAATTAATATAAAATAATGGTTCCTAAAGAAATGATAGAACCTCTCATTCTTGAAACACACGAAGCTTATGGTCATGTAGGCGCGAAAAAAAACAATTCGCATGTTAGAAGACGATTTTTACATAAACAATTTAAGACATAAATCACAAAAACTTATTTCATTCTGCGATTCATGTCAAAGGAACAAAGTTTCCACTAGACCATGCATTGCGCCAATGGAACCTATAATTCCGGAAGCGCCACACGATTTACTATCAATCGACTTCTTTGGTCCGCTACCAACCGGACGCGGCGGCATGAAACACATTCTTGTAACAATAGACGCGTTCTCAAAATTTGTTGTACTATATCCAATTCGTAGGCAAACTTGTGCGACAACGATAAGAAAAATATTTAACGAATATATTTTATTATATGGAAAACCGAAACGCATTTCGTGTGATCACGGTCCACAATTCACAGCAAAGGCGTGGATAGAAAAATTACAGAAAGAAAACATTGATTTAATATTTTCATCGATTCGACATCCACAGAGTAACATAGTCGAACGTGTAAACAAAGAACTTGGGAGATTTTTTAGAACATTCACCAGCGAAAACCATACCGGTTGGGTCGGATATATTAACATTATCCAGACTATTATAAATGAGACTTATCACGATACTACAAACTTTACTCCACTCGAATTACATTTAGGTATAAAGCCAAAACGAGCGTGGAAAAATTGGATCCATATAATTGAATCAGAAAATGAACCGTCACAAGAACAAAAAATTTTCTTAGCACGTGAACGAATTATTTCAAAAGCTAAAAAGCGAGCTAAAAAATATAATTTATTAAAAAAGCCATTTTTTGTTGAATTTCACGAAGGAGACGAAGTCCTCGTAAAATCCAATAATATATCAGATTTAGAAAAAAAAAAATCTCAAAATTCTTCTCCATTTATGAAGGTCCATATGTCATTCAAAGAAAAATCGGAAAAACGTCATATTTTTTAATTGATCAAGAAAATCAAAAAGAGAAAGGTCGTTTTCACATAAGTGATTTAAAAAATTATAAACGGAAATGTTCAGAGATCCTAATATAAATAATTATTGTAAGAGTACATATATATATACATAATGTTATATGTAAAGAAAAAATGATTCATCGTACAAATTTACCCTACAAGTAAACACTTTTATTATAAAATTATTATAAAATTACATAAAGAATTGCTAATAGCCTAAATACTTGTAGCGGAAATAAAATTTCGAATGTACAAAAACTATATATGAAAAATTGAAAAATTTAGTAATCTAATTCGGAGCATACAAATACGGTTTAAACATGGTTCGCAAAGCCACTGTCTTCTCCTTTTCTCATCAAAACATTACAATACCGTACCAATACCTTCAAAACAAACCCCCACTATGAGTTTAAGGGGTATAAGCTCCTCACACACGTTTTGGACCTATATAAGAGCAAATTAGAGCTGAATATCGCCAGTATATTTCTAGAAGTCGCAACTATCAAGCGCTTTTAGAAATACTAAAAATTTATAGAGATGAGACGCACTTTCAAGCGCTCAACAAACTTATCAGTGGTTTATCCACGCAAACTAACCTCTGGGCAGGACGTTTGGGTCCAGACTGTCCAACTTGGACAGGAGGCAATCCAGCCCGGAGCCCGCATAACAACGCCACGTACGACCGAAGAACGCGCGCGATTAGCATATACGTGGAAGTCGCGTGGTGTCCGAATGCTTATGGTACGGCTGGATTTTGAGGAAGCGTGGAAATCTTAAAAAAAAAAAAGGAGGAGGTGAGGCAGAAGAGGAGTAAGGGTAAAAAACAAACGGCACCGGAAGGTAAAGAATGTTCCGAATTAACAATATATATTATTTTTAATTCTTCCATTTAATTCCGTGAATCATTTTTTCTGGAGGTGTAGTAAAAATTATTGAACTCGTTGAATAATTTTTACTAGGGGACTATGCAATGCCCTACACACGATTCGTGGCTCAAACACAAAAATAATATAACCAAAATCTAAAATCATTCGAATATGCCCACAGAAACATATGAATGCTTTGCTACCCCGCTATGGCATATATACAAGAACACAGAGTAGCCAGCAGCGGCGGGAGAGGAGCAAAACAAATATTACGTAAGAAGCTCGCCAGCGACACAGCCCTCACCAACAACATACACACGCGCAAAGCATAAGAGCGAGCGGTGACGCGGCAGCGGCGAAGCATGCGCAGATTTGTGCGCCAATTTTAATATAAGTGGGAAATTCCGGCGGCTTAATCCGCGCTCTCTTTGTAGCATATAAAAGGCCCTGCGCGGCCTAGTACAGACACTAGCTCTACTGCAATTTACGCAGCCTAGTCTCTATTCAATAGCAGTTAAGCATTGAATAGTATAACGAGTTGACTAACGTGCTCTCGTTATCTCTCTCCTCCGAATAGATATGTGAATAACTATAATTCTGCATGTACATATCTATGTAAACATGTACTATATTTCAGCAGCAAGGTAAGTGAGAGAGTTCACACTTAAGCAGCTAGCAATACGGAGAGAGAGCCGCGCGTGTGTGTGAGTGTGTCACGTGAGAGAGAGAGAGAGAGAGAGAGTGGGAGAAAGCCCGCAAGCTCGAGCTACCGCGCTCCGGCAGATAACTTTGCTTTCGGCTATTGTACGGTGCGGTCTAATTTTCCTAGAGAGATCCTGCGATTGCGATCCGTGTCCGCG
Source organism: Nasonia vitripennis (assembly GCF_009193385.2). NCBI lineage: Eukaryota > Metazoa > Arthropoda > Insecta > Hymenoptera > Pteromalidae > Nasonia > Nasonia vitripennis. The sequence continues at coordinate 304,981 of NW_022279729.1, forward strand.
CCGGAGATCTGTACGTTATCTACGAGAAGTCGTGTCCTGTCGTGTCGCCGGGTACGATCTCGTTTAATTGTGAGACCCATCTGTGAGTTCCGCACGAGTAAAGCAGCTATCGCTGCTCGCCGTCCCGCTGCACTCATCTGCACGACCAAGGCCACGAGGCATCACCTGCGCTGCCCAGCGAGAGCCCTATTGTCCGTTTTCGCCATCCAGGTCGAGCCACGAGGCATCATCTGCGCCGCCCAGCGAGGGTCCAGTCCACTAGCTTGTGTATTCGAGAAAAGCCACGAGGCACACGTTCGAGCGAGCCAGCGAGGAAGTATTTGTAAGTACCTAATCGTTTGCTGATCTCTCTCTCTCTCCGTAGTAAGCCTAGCTTTGTCTCTCTCTCGCTTGCGCTGCATTTGTTCGTAGGTTTACGATTACATAAAGCATAGTTCATCTTTTATCTATCTTGTTTATTTCTCGCCTGACTCTCCGCTTTCCCCGCGTTCCCTTCTCTCGAAGACGCAAACGTCATATTCGCGATGAAGCTGCGCAGCATTAAAACTCACGACGCCGCCGCGGGCACACGTGCACGAGGACGTGCACGTACAGCATACTGTGCTACGGGCCAGGCTTCGAACAGCCTTCAAGAAGCCTGCAACGAGTTGCTCATTTGGATCGTCGTCAATTCCTCTCAAATACTTTATACACGGTTAGCAAACACCGTTATATTTGGCGCCCAAACGTTTCGGGATTATAAACTGTTAAATAGTAATATAATAGTACTATCTAGCAACTGCGTAGTTTTCGCGAGCGCGAGAGGAATTTCGAGAGCGAGCGCGTGTGTTTACAAGTAAGGATTATACGCGCCCGAGTCGCTTCGCTAGGCGCGCGCGACGCCCCCCCCCCCCGCGCGTTCCAGCGCTCTAAAATTTTATCATTGGAATAATTTGAGCGTGAAATTTTAGAAATATTCAAAACTCGAATTTTCGACGATACTACGGCACGGAATTTTTCGCTTCCGAGCAGCCGTATAATACGTATGTTGCCGTCGCACTCGATACGATTACGGCAAGCTGCGTGCGCTACGTAGCATATGAAGACTTTTAATAATTGTTACGTTTATTAATTAATAATTAATTAAGGTTGAATCAAAATTTTACTTTATGCGTTGCGTTTTTTTTATTTTAGGCACGTTCACATGTATCCTCGACAAATTAATATTCAAATTTAAATAATTTTTCTCTTTCTCCTACTCGTAAAAATCAAAGTTGTTTCTTTCGTTTTTTTTCCTTTTTCGTAATATCGAAGAAACTTGGAAAATGGCATCAAGCTGGACTTTAGCGGACTTGACAATCTTCAAAGAAAATGTAAATACTAGATTGCGAGATTGGATTCAAAATTTGTCGAGTTTGGAAGTGAACAACGCGTTAAGCTATTTAGAATTACATACAAACGGTACGTTGTTCGAGCGTGCGAATAGATTGTTGAGAAGACTACACGGCAACTATACGGCCGAAGATTTCGTTCAGGAAGGTAATCTAGAAGAAGACGCAGCTAGACGAGACGATTTGTGCGTAACTTTCATACAATCGACAGCCTTTCCCACAGATTTGAGAAATGATGTCCTTGCAGTGATGGACGCCGAAGAGGCATTAGATGAAAGTCTGCAGGGAAATGTCCAATTGCCGTCAAGCTCCCCACACGACTGCCAAAATGAGCGAGACATGTCACTTACAATGACTGCAGAATCAAGGCCACAGCGGCAAATAGATACAGATTTAATAGATTTCGAAGCGCCGCTAATGCCGACGCAGCTCAGCACGACCGTAGCAAATAGCGCTGCGTCCTCGCGCTTCAATAATACAGTAGCTGCGAATAGGAATACAGCGGTGCCTACTACAGCACACTGTACCACAACAATGGGCACACAAGCTACGGCAGCATACACAATGTCGCAGATCGCAGCTAGTTCAACCCACAATTCAGAAGCTACGAATACAGTTCGCACTGTTTTGCCGAGTGGGGAAATTCGTTACGTCCCGTTCGCGGTAGCCACGGAACTACAGAGAGCCTGGATATCTGAACGCGAACTGCAGAAAAATCAAGTAGAGATGAACAACAACATTGGTGAACAAGTAGAAACGATCAAATTCCTATCGTTAAAAAACACCGAACTAGAAGCAGAGAATAAAGATCTGTCTAAACAATTACAAAGCAAGACAAACCGCAACGTGAAAAATGTTCAATTTCAAGATACGTTTGATTTAAATTATTACGATATCGTGGATCAACATAGTAAGTTTAATTTAAACGAGACAAAGCCGCTAAGAGCACACGCCCCACTATTTCACTCCACGGCTAAGGCCTACGGTCAGAACGTCCAGCTAGGAGTTCCAACATCTTCCCTTAGATTTTCTTGCATGCTCCGCAGCATCGCAACGTTCTATTGCCCGCCGCGACAGCTCCCAGTCAGCCCGCATGCTCGAGCTGGGAAGGGGGGATTTGGCCTCATGGTGTTTTCACAGTAGCGCGTGCGCTAAGCATTTTTTAAATTGCACGCATATACAAATAATTGTCGAGGGTGCGTTAACGGAGCTGGGCATTATCTCGAAGACATTATCAGTACTCGATAAAATAGAGATATCTACTCTATATACTAAAATTGCGAGGATATACCGATGTATGCGCAATCATTGGATTACTTTAAAATTTTTTTTCAACGAGGTAGGTGTCGTCCCGGTACGCAAGTGGCCCTCGGTACTGGTCTGCGTATTCGCGCACTCTCGCAGCTAGCTCCGAATACGCACGACCGCCCTTTAACCAGCTTTAGAGACGTAGCTTGGTACTATATCTGTCGCCGCTCTTCCGGGCAGCACCGATGCGTGAGCGTTGCTCAGCAGCAGCCCAGTTAACGTGGGGTCATCACCGTCACCCGCGGCTAACTTAACAAATATGCAGACGCAACCGACTGTCGCCCCCTTCCTACACCGCCGCGCAGTACCGGCTCCGTTCACTAAGCGACACCAGCGCCGCTGAAGAATCGTGCGGCTACCTCCGGGTACATTCATGTTGCCCGGGCTAACCTAGCGGGCAGCTCGTACCTTCACGGGCAGATGGCCCCCTCGTGGGCAGACGGCCCGCTAGCGGGCAGACGGCCCGCTAGCGGGCCGAGACTTTCAAGTGTCAGTATGACCAACCCCAAAAGTCCCTAGGGAGAGAGAGAAAGATGAGAGAGCCTAGACGAAAGCTCATAAGCCGAACGAGGCCGAGGGACAGATAATTTTAATGAAATTAAAAGCCCAAACGTAACTTTTTGTGGTCACATTGGTTAAATGCACACACAGGGCTAGTTTATTAAATTTCAAGTCTGAACAGTGTACCACTTTTAAAATATCAACATTTTATATCCAAAAATGAGCATATCTTCTCATAGCTGAAAAGTGATACACTGTTCAGACTTGAAACGATGAGGAGCTTGTCCCGGTTGGGCCGCCTCCGTGCTTGCTGTCGGAGTAGTAGTAGAGCCCGGCTGATGTACGACGGTGGCGGCGGCGTTTGTACCGCCGCTGCGCCGGAGCTGACGATGATCGGCTGCACCGGACAGTGTGTCGCAGCAAATAATAATGCAAAAACATTCCGGACAGATGTTGTGGAGTAGCTGATAAGTAAATGGCCGAATCAGACTTGTCGAGCTCGATACTCGATCATTTGAACGTGCAATTGGTCATCAGGCTCCCTCGCCTTTCTTGGCGCTGTGTACATGATGTAAGAAAGGTTAGGATTTAATGTTTGGTGCTCATCAGGCTCACTTGCTATGATGTGCAGTGGTTATAGGTATGTAAAGACGGTATTTATGGTTAAATGCGGGCTGCGTAGTTCGAACGAAGAATTATTTAATTTGAGTAGAAACTAGCCGTCGGCTCGAGAGCCTTATGTTCTGGAGGTAACAAGGTTAGAAAATTGTCTAATATCGATAATTAGATATATGCGGACACACCGACTCTGTCGCGTCCCGCGATTTGCTGCGTCACGCAGTTTGTTGAGCGGACTCCCTGGTGTCGTCACGGCACGCGCTTTGTACGCGGACTCGATGCAGTGCTGCGTCGCGCAATTCGTTGTGTCCCGCAGTTTGCACGAGCGGACTTTGTCGCGGTAGCGCGAGGTGGACGAGTGGACTCTGTATTCGATGTTGGTCCGTCTTCCGCGCTTACCTTCCTTGTGTCGCCAATAGGTATAGTTTTTGAAGGGTTAGGGTATTAGTTTATTATATAAATGATTTATAACGCGGGTTTCTCTTGTTATTGTTGTTTATTGGGCATACCCGAGCACTTCAGACACAGTTGTTTTACAGATCGCTTAACTTTTTATTTATATTGTTTTGACTTATTTCGTTGATGTTAATTTATAATTCTTATCCTTTAATAGTTATGCTAATTAGTTCGCAATAAATGATACACTTACGCTCACAATCGTATCTACCGCACACTGGATGTTAGATAACTCCTTCGAGGCACGGCGGATGTTGACTGGTATTAGAATTACACGATTACTCGTGGCAGATGAAACTAACTCTAATGCAGCTGTGGTGTCCCACTAACGCCGGGTTGCAATTCGGCGGTCCTTCAAACTTAGACGTGCTCTACGATCGGTCAACTTGGTACGCGAGGGCCTATCGTTATAGACGAGCGGAATTAACCTGTACTCTACAGTGTATGAGCGGAATTAACCTGTACTCAACGTATGGAGCGGAATTAACCTGTACGCCACACTTGCACTGTCTATAACGTTGCTTCTCCAAGGTACGCAAGGCACTGCCGTACTACCGCTTAGTCGTTGCTCAAAAAGGCACTGCGTGGATCGGCTCCAGGGTTTTTAAAGACTCGGTGCCGATGCAAGCAGTTGTAAAATTTAGATGGTGAAGATGGCTGTAAACCAATCAACATTCGCCACAGGAAGGAAGCTTGTACGCGAGTGCTGCAATCGATCGCGCGCTGGTAGTGCTGACTCGCAGGTCAGTCGCCGCTCTGGTTTTTGGCGTTCGGTTGCGCAAGGACACGACTGCAGTGTCTTTGTTGGCTACGCACGCATACGTACGTGACGTCTCGCGTATACACACATGCGCCCATATGTTGGATATAACATGGCACATTACACCTCCCCCCCCAGAGTATTGCTGTCCTCGGCAATGGAGCCGGCGCAAATTGACAAAAAAAATGTGCTATGTTATTTAATCCACGATTATTTCGTTGTTATTTTTAGAGTATGTGATTTAAACTACTAAACAAAATCAAGATAACTTAAGCGTTACATTGAAGAGAAAAAGGGAAGGAGAAGAACAAACAAAAAGATGTTTACAATGAAACAGCAAAAAAAAATTCTCTGGACCTTATTTTCTGATTTCTTGCGATGGTAGTTTTGTTCGGCAGCTTCTGCAGATGTAGGGGATACGTCCCACACATTCTCCATTTGCCCAATTGAGGTGACACGATGAACACAGTAACCAGTCCACCTGATGTTGCTGCGGGCCTTGGTACCAGCACTGTCCTTTACACTCCCCGCAGCAAGTGAACAACGGCGGATGGGGTATCGTTGTGTGCTGTGCTGAGCGTAAATCGTTTTTCTTCTTCGAAGCTTGATTGTTCTTCTTTTTCTGTCTTTCTTCGCGCTTTCTTAGGCGGTCTCTCTCCCTCCTTCTAGCTTTTTTTTCCTCAGCAGTCTCATTTATTTTTCTTGACTTGTTTTGCTTAGCGCTCTTTTGACATTCTCTCTTTCTTTTATTATTCTTATGTTCGTCGGGCAACAGTGGTGCTTGGTCGGTCATATTGTTATTTTGCACTTTGTTTTCGGCTGACTTTTCCCAAAACACTCCCATCCAACATAAGATACTTATTTTTGCTAGACACTCCATAACATCTTTTAGGTTATTGGAGGGTAGTCTTTTACTTGATGTTGTCCTTTTCTTTTCGTCCTCGAGTCTTATTAGTCTGGTAAAACAAGGTTTTATTTTACCGATTTCTTCTGTTGTGATGTCTTTTCTTACATCCATTATTTTTAACTTTTCTTGATCCGGTTTAGTTTCGGATGTCCCAGCGGGGCTGTGTACAATTGTTTTCGCGGATTTGTCACAGTTGTTTTGCTTTTCTAACGGTGTGACTTCCAAGTCGTTGACTGTTTTGGCGCGCTCAGCAATATATGGTCGATGCTCTTGCCACTGTGTACGCGGCGTGACGTCAGCGCAGGTGATCGGCTCGCCGGACTCGGTGTTATGTGTCCTCTTCTCGGTGTCTCCCCACTGCCTAGGCGGCGTGACGTCGGCGCCAGCGGTCAGTTCGGCGGACTCGGTAGTGTGTGTCAGCTGCTCTGCCTTTTTACGCTGTACGTGCATCGTGACGTCAGAGCAGGGAGTCGCATCGGCGGACTCGGTAGCATGTGTCCGCTGTTCTGCGACTTTTGACCTCACTGTACTAATACACTTGTACGCTTTTGCGGACTTAATTACACTGTCTCGCATCAGCACTCTCACTGTACATTCCGTTACGTCTTTAATTATCGGTTTTGATTTATTCTTGTTGTTCAACAAATCTGTAACGTTCTTATCTGCCCTTGTTGTTATCATCGAAACTTCTCTGCTGTTTATAGTTTGAAACTCTCGCCAAGCCTCCCAGTACCTATCCTGCGCCTGCTCTGCTAAGTATTGGGCTCTCTCTAGGTGCCCTATGGCCCTTAGCAAAACTTCCTTAGCTAATTGGACTGCTTCCATTGTAATATTATTTGTATCGCTCGTGGACGAATGCACACTGACAATTTCTTTTGTGAAACAGTCGCAGTGACATTTAATCCAGCTCGTCATTTTTGCTGAGGCCGGCAGTTTGGCGTTCAATGCGCTTTCGGTGTGACCTTGCTGTATTGTATCAGTACGTCTGAATTCAACACTTTCTTTTAGTCGCTTTGATCTAAACTGAGGGCAGCACTTTCCGGTTTACCGACCATGCTGTTTGATAGATTGCCTAGTGTGTATATGGCATATACTGATCTTGATTTGATGGCTGATCTTGATATGCACGACGCTGTGAATTTATATAATTTATGTAATTGGTTCGCGCTCTTGAATATGGTTTTCCGCGTTGAACTTGACTTTACAATATTATGTAATTATTTATTACTAATACAATAATACAATAATACTTATTGCTATAATCGTTTTCAATATCCCAAAAAAAAATTTAATTTAACTTTTTGATTTATATTTATACATTTTTCCCAATTTCTGCTAAACTAATTTCGAAAAGACGAGAATTATTGGAGTTAATTTATACGCCCCTGAAGGTTTCGCATTTCTTTTGCTGAGTATTGCATTCTGCTATAGCTTTGAGTCGTCTTTTTGATGAAATCGTGGATTTTTGCGGCTCGCGTCAGTCTCGCTCGGTTAGTCGCTGTGATAAGGTGAACTTTGTAAATTGTTATTTTGGATTTATCTATTAAAATTTACTCGCGTTAAATACATTCTTATTTCCCCGTCGCACTATGGTTCGAAGCTACAGTCGCTTTTACCCTGGAGGACGCTGGGAGCGCGTGAATGTAAGTTTTTGAATTTTTTTCATTTTTAACTATTATGTTGTGGAACGATAGTGTAACGGTTCACAATTTTTAGTTTACACAATGGGGTATTACGCGAGTGCACCGACGGATGGACCGAGACATGAACGACCGATTACAAGGAGATTGTGACTGTCCATTTTATGACTGGCACTTAAATCGACTCTTTTTCCATGAAGAGTTACGTTTCACTACGAAGGAGGGTTTTGACGTAGTGATCGAATTGTTCCAAGGCCTTGTAATATTTCGTGCTGGAGGTCTAACGGTATTTCGCGGACTGCTGTCTCAACACGAGTCTACATTGTCAAGTTGGATACGGACTCCGGACAACGAGCCTCTAACTTTATTATTGTCTTCTCTAAGTTATATTGTTACGTTCATGTTGCGAAGTTCGTCTACTTATTTGTATAATGCGTAATTTTAATAAATATTTGTATGTTTGATTTTTACTATATATTTACTATATAAAATTTTTCTTTTATGACAAAAAAAAAAATTTTATGACTCGTGAATCCCAAGCTATGTTCGAGGAAGTAGAATGTCCGCGTCCGTAAAACTTTTTAAGCGTTTTCGCGATTGATATATAGTCCACGTCCGTGGGGATTGTCTGCAATTATTTTTGTCCGTAATTTGTTAATTTTAATTGTGTCTGCATCTATAAATTCTTAATGACCGCGGAAGTTCGATTTCGTCCTACATTGACGTGCCCTGGATTGGTAAAGGTCTTATTTGAGCGCTCAATGAGTTGACGCTTGACGCTCGCGTACAGTCCGCAAGATTATAGTTGGATGACGAAGTTCTTGGCCCTTGGTAAACCGCCAATTCCGTGCAGTCTGGGATCGTCGACAGCGACACTTGTGCTACAGTTTCACTTACTGGTGACAGTTGACCATTTATTTGTCGCGGTAAGTTCTCTGCAATACACGCAACGTGTCTGGGGTCGTAACCCATAAGAGGCACCACTGTAGGTAGCTCTCGTGATTCGTCCTGATATTGTTTTACTTTATGATTACTCTTACCCATTATCATTCTTCTACGCTTACAACTCCCACATGATGACGTTGTGCAACAATATTTATAAATACTTATGACAATGATCATTATAATTAGAGGACTAATAGCCGCGGAAGCGATATAAGCAGTATTATGGAGCTTTTCTCGCTTCTGAGTTGCAATCTCCGAAAACTTGTCTTCTAGTTGTTGCAACGTGACCGCGTCCTCACTTTCGGCCCATCGTTGGACTTGCAGGGTTTCCGCAGGCGAGAATTCAGACGTTACTAGATGTTCGTGATCTTGTATGATGTTACTTGTTGAAAAGGGTAGGTTTAAGGTTAGGCCAGGGTTGTAGAGGTAACTCTGGTTCGTTCTTATAATATTTACGCCGTACAGAATATTTTGGTTAGTGTACCCGTAACATTGTCCGCGTAATGTAACAATACCTGTCCCTGTTAATGTTATCTCCGCTTTGCGCTCTTCATTGCACATGATCCGCATTTGTACTGGGACCATGACGGAATATAGCCATTCATCCGTACTGGTTAATTTACTCCAATAAGGGGTAGTCTGTGTTGAGATGCTCAACTTGCAGGTCCGTAACGTAGCCTGGGTTGGTCGGGCTAGTAGGGCGAACTCACACGGGCTGTTCTCATTATCAATATGGAATGGTAATGAGGGTGGACAGATAAATCCGTCCTGATAGTACTTGCAAGTATCGATATACTCCTTGTTTGCTAGCATATATTGTTGCATGTCATGGGATACTATTATATATGGATACTGAGGTATTAAAGTCACATAAGACGACGTGTTTGCAACTATCTCTTTAGGAATTGGCAAGGGATGTATTTTATATTGAGAATAGCGGATCTTGTCCGACAGAGGAAACTCGAGTAATACAACTAATTTTCCTCCTGATGTACTTACGCTGGTTTTTGATAGTGCGTGGAGCATGTTCACGGTCACCGTGTTATGCTCCCATGGAAGCATATGCCCGTTTATTGTACCCAGTATCTCTTGGAGTTGTTCATGAGTGAACAATAAAGGATGCAGGTGACCTTGTGAAGCCGTCTCTATAGTATTCACTAGAGTTTTATAGGAACTTATGGTTTGTTCCAATGATTGTTCGAATTGAATTACCCATCTAGTCAGAGTTTTCGTAATAGAACTGTGCTTAGCGAACATGTCAAATTGTCTGGTCTGATTTACAAGACCCAAAAACTGAAGATGTTGCTCATGTAAACTTTGCTTATCCTTCGCAAGCTCATCGTGTAAGGACTCGAGATTCGACCGTATTATGTGCGTTTGTTTGGCAGCTAAAGCTGATATGTTAGCTGTCCGATCGTACAACTTATCTATGTCCTGATTTAATTGGTCTCTGTCCCCCGAGTCCATACTACCGAAGAGTTGACGGCTTGCCCAACCAACGAACTCTAACGGAGCACCGCGCTTAGTCAGGGCATGGGTGTATGGCGTAAATCTCGGAATCTGAGAAACAGTTGATGTTAAAAAAAATACGTTGAGATCCAGTTCTAAAGATTTTAACGTTTTTATGTCCTGAGCAATCTTGTGAGTAGGTATACGCTCTTCACACTCATGTTTGTCTAAATTATCCTTGCAAGTGTCCATGGTTTTGTACACTTGTTTTTCCCTCCAGGTTATTGGGTTTTTCCATTTACTAAAGTCGAGAGTAACTGCGATCTTCCATTTTGCTCTCTCTATTTTTACTTCTCCCAAGTACTCATAGTAAATACCTGGGTTTTCTTTCAAGTTTGTGATTTTATAGTAAGGCGCTTCATCTTGACTGCTTCCGCAGGTTACTGGTAACCGCCACAGCATTAAAAACAGCATTAAAGAGAGTGTCCTCAACATTTTGCTGCGAACAGACAAAAATAAAAAATGCTGGTTACCAAAACTTAGTTATAAAACTTTTCCAATTTATCTTTATGTTTTACAATTAATTTTCCGTTAGATGACTCTACTATAACGTTATTATTATCCCTGATTTCTCTCACTATAAATTTTCCATTGTAGTATTTATCTAGTTTTCCATATCGAGGTTCTTTTAGAACTCGCACTTCTTCTCCTACTTCAATTTTCAATGGACGTGCTTTCTTATCGTAGTACATTTTGTTTTTATACTTGGAATTTATTAAATTATTACGAGCTGCCGTTTGCATTTCCCGCAAACAGGTAGTAAGTTCTTGAACGTAGTTGTTATACGTTTCTAATTCAAATTCATCTGGTAGTCTATTAGGTGTTCTGGCGGGTCGTCCAAACACTAATTCATATGGGGTATAACCCGTCGAAGCATGAACGGAGGTGTTATACTCGTGCATGGCAAAGGGGAGGACTTTATCCCAATCTTGTTTACTGGACGCTTTATTCCTAAGGAAATCTGCTAGCACTATATGGCTTCTCTCTAAGGACCCATTGGATTGCGGGTGATACGCTGTTGTCGTATTTAACTTGAATTGGTAAATTTCTGATAACTGTGTAAGTAGTTTGTTTCGGAAGCTCTTACCCCTGTCACTTAAGATGACACGGGGTACTCCATATTGTGCAAATAGATGTCTGCTCAAAGCGTCTGCTATTGTTATCGCTTTAATATTTGGCACAGGTACGGCTATACAGAACTTGGAAAATAGGCATTGCATAGTAAGTATATGCACATTACCTTCTGTAGACTTACATAACGGTCCGACCGTGTCTATTGCCACCTTGTGGAATACTTCGCTAGGTGTGTCCGTTATTACCATAGGCTCACGCGTCTTTATTCGAACCAGTTTTTGCTCCTGGCAGACTTTACACTTGCGGACGTAATCGTGAATGTCCTCCTTCATACCTTTCCAATAGTAGCGTTCACGTATGCGCCGGTAGGTTTTTCCCATACCTCTATGACCTCCAAACAAGCTGTTATGGTAATCCTCTAAAACTGCTAGACGGTATTCAGATGGCAAGGTTCTACAGGTTCCATAACAGATAGTTACGACTAACTTGACGTGTTTAAAAACGTCCGATATTTTCTGTATCAAGGCTCTTCTGGGCAATGTGTCCGTAAGCTCTCCCGTTCTTGCTATTCGGAACGAACTTAATTTCTTTTCTCTAATAAGATCCTTAAGCGTTGCTAGGCATGCGTCTAGATTTTTGGGTCGAACAGCGTCTCCAACCTTCTCTGATATCACTAGGCTGAAAATATATCTTCTTCTATTTATAGTCACTATGACGTCGCCAACCTCTGCTTTGGCCTTTGCTAGATCTTCCGCAAATATAGCTTCTATATCCGACAGCAGTTTGTTAGTACCACTGGACAGAATTAGATCTCTCGAGACAAAGTGGACTATGTTATCCTTCAAGTACGTAACACATTCCCTCGTACTCCTTAGTTTTAGCTGTTTCGATTCGTCCAAAGGTTCTTCTATACAAGGTAGAGGTGCTGTTGCTGGGTAGCTCAGGGTTCTGTTCTTTGTAGTGGATTTGGTGTTGGAAATTTCGACTAAATTCTTTTCAGTCCGACCTTCGGCTTTATTTAACGTTTGAGCGTTCTCACAATCAATTTCCTCTGGTGTTTGAGGCTTTGTTAAATCTGAGGGTAACGCTTTCGATTTGTAATCTGCGTCCTCATCTTCAGTCTCTTCCTCACTGTCCTCCTGTTCAATAGTAGACAGTTGATGCCAAGTTGGGGCCTCGAATATGTCTTCGTTCCAAGCGGTCGAACACGCCTTTCGCTCTTGCAGAGGTGACTTAGCACGTATGGGATTAGCGTGCCTGTCCGCATAATCCAATAGCCATTCTCTCAAGGTACTACTTGGTACGCTTGTATCTTTGTTAGTGCAGGCAAGTTCCGGTGGTAGTCCTTCTACCGGACTGGATGACGGCGGCGACAAGGACTTAGCTCTTCGGTCCGGTACATTTTCTGTCACACTCCGGTTCGTCCACTCGTCCTCATCGCTACTCCACTTTCCTTGTGTAAGCGTCTCTGGATGTTGTTCCATGTAATTGTCCCAACACATGGAAGACTTCTGAGTCGCGGTAGTATCGTCAGCTACTCGCCTCTCTGTTCCCGGGGGGCCGTCGCCCGTTTCCTTGGACAGAAAGGTATCGTCCTTATCTATAACGGATAACCCATCTAAATCTTTATCACTGACTACTAGTCCCGGCGCTGATCTTCTCATAGTGGAGTGCAGTTGGGGACGAAGTATCTCTCCTTCACTACTAGATGAGGAAGAGTCTTTCAGTGGAGATTTTAAGATGCTGATAGCTGGATTCAAGTTGGTAATTTGGGGTTTCTTCCTTTTCCGCTCCGGTACGCACTCTACGACTTCATCTACTTCACTTTCTCCTACATTTACAGCAGAGTCTTGTCCAGTCTCATCTGTCAAATTTTCGCTTTCTGAATTTAATTCATTTCCAATTAAACTGGGAAGAATAGAGCGGTTCCTCAGCGGAATGGGTGGAGCATCTGTTCTGTCAGTGCTGTTATCTTCTGTCAGGGTGACATCGGTGGACTCAATCTCACTAGCGGCCGAATTCTCTGTCGCAGTAGCGACTGGGTCAGAGAAAGCTACTGTTTTCTTCGTCACCTCCTTTCTCTGCCTCAACCTTTTGCCTATGGTGCTAGCATCTAAGTCCGCTTGTCCACCTTCCATACCCTTAGGTACTGTACATTAGTATTCAATCGTCCCGGTTTATACTTAAATGTGTAATAATAGCCTCTTAAACGCTCTCTCCAGCGATTAAGTCTACTTGCAGGATCTTTCAATGTGTTTATCCAAGTTAATGGTTCATGATCACCATAAATAGTGAAATGTTTCCCATATAACCAATGTCGGAAATACTCTACAGCGTCGACCACTGCTAGGCACTCCTTTTCTGTCGTTGAGTAGTTTTTTTCCGATTTATTTAGCGATCTGGACCGGTAAGCTATAGGTTGGTCGTTTCCCGGCTCCCCTTGACTGAGCACGGCTCCGATTGCTTCGTCACTCGCGTCCGTTGTTAAAATGAACGATTTGTTAACATCCACAGATGCTAACACCGGTGCTTCACAAAGAGCATTTTTTAGATTCTCAAAGCTTGCTTCTTGCTCGGATGTCCAGTCCCACTTCCTGTTCTTTTGAAGCAGGGAATTTAAGGGTTGAGCTTTCTCTGCAAAGTCTAATATGAACCTTCGGTAGTATCCGGCTAAACCTAAGAATTGTCGGACTTCCGTTTGGTTAGTTGGTTTAGGAAAATTTTTAACCGCGGAAATTTTTGCTGGATCTGGTCTCACTCCATTTGAGTCAATTATATGTCCCAAATAAGAGATCTCTGGTGTTAGAAACTGACATTTATCAATCTGTAAACGTAAGCCTGCTTTAGATAGTCGATCGAACACTTTGCTTACTTTTTCCTCGTGCTCTTCTAAGGTGTTTGCATAGATTACTATGTCATCTAAGAAAACGTACATTTCCGAGCCCTGTAAGCCCGCTAGAACATAGTCCATTAACCGCTGGAATGTCGGCGGTGCATTGGTAAGCCCAAAGGGCATAGAGACGTACTCAAAATGTCCGTATTTCGTGTTAAACGCAGTCTTCTGAACGTCCTCTGGTTCAACTTCAATTTGGTGGAAACCCATGGCTAAGTCGAAGACCGAAAAATACTTCGCGCTACCTATCTGCTCTAAGATCTCGAGGATATTGGGCAGAGGATAAGCATCTTTAATAGTTTTAGCGTTAAGTTTTCTATAGTCTATTACCAAACGATACTTTTTCTTCCCGTCTGGCCCGGGTTTCTTGGGAACTAATCTTGCAGGACTACAAAATGGACTATTAGAGTGTCGAATTACTCCGGCGTCTAACAACTTCTGTAGTTGGTCGAAGAGTTCCTTGTCATCGCCTGTAGGTCCACGTTTGTACTTTACGCGGACAGGCTCGTTATCAGTTGTCCTAATTTTATGTCTAACGCAAGATGTTCTGGGCGCTGGATCGCCCGGCAAATAAAACAAGTGCGAGTATTTTTTAACAATACGCTGAATATGTTTTAATCCTTGCCGGTTGTGGTGGATTTTTCCTACTTTATCCATTATAAATTTTACTCTGTCCTCAAGATTCTTTATTGGTTCACCTTCCGGTAGAAAATCTGGGAAATCATCTTCATCACTAAAGTCATACGGATCTAAGTGTTGTGGAGTAATCTCTATCTCCACTGGTTCAGCTCTGTAATTACGCGCCATAACGTCGCAATAGCCATTCTTATTAGTGACTAAATTATCACCCAGTATTACTCCGGGTACGGTACTTATGCGTCTTAAATAAGCTTGTCCTCTTACCGAATCAGGAGTAGTTGGTATTCTCACAGGCACTGCTGCTCCGGGGGGTAGCTTGAAGACGGTTTTCCCATTCACTTTGGTCCCTCTATAATTAAAAGGTCGAGTTGGTAAATCTAACATTTCTGGTTGGAAGTCCTCGTCGTGATAGGGAAACTCGTACTCTGCCCGTGGACTCGATATACTTTCGATTGTTGGACACACGTTTGATTTCCTAGTGGGACCATATTTTTCCTCTATCGATACTACGTTTTCGGGGAACACTTTGTTCACAAACGGAACCGGGGTGATGGGATCACTCTCTGTCACCATTACTTCTTCTCCGAACATGATATTCACTTTTTCGCCATAGAGAAAGGGATTACCCAATATAATATCTTCTAGCATTGGCGTATTTGATGGCAAAACATGGAAAAGATGGTCTCTACCCATTATAGTTAATTTTACAGTGCCTAGGGTACTAATCCCTTGAGGTGAAATTCCAATAATGTTAATATAGTCATTGTGCTCTATGACTATTTCTGGCTTTAATGAGCTCTTTTTGACCGCGTTGATCTGTGCTCCGGTATCAATGATGCAATGAGCCTCGGCACTGCTAATTGCTTAACCTTAGTTTTTATAAGTGGCGTCGTTCTGAGAGTAGACGTGAGTCTTACTACTTGCGTTGAGTGTCCACTGGCTGAACTGGTCTCGGGCTCACTGGACGCTGCTTGGCAGTAGAGCTCATCATCGCGTCCTGCCGATGAGCTACTTCCCAGTTTAAATGCTGCTGGTTATCCTGGAAATGAGAATCCAATCTAGGTTTGTTTACTCTAGGCTCACTATTCCTATTTTCTGGCATCGGACGGGGTTGATGGTAGCCCATCTGCGGCATTTGTCCTGGCGTATTGTATGGCACGTACGGATTCGCGTACGGATACGCATATGGCATATTACCAGGCGGGTAGTATCCATAAGGTGGTGGAGGCATATACGCGTACGGGTTCATCAACGGTGGATAAGGATGTCCATACTGTCCCATACTAGGTGGCTCCTGCACGTATCTAGATGCAGGCGACACTGATCTGCTCCGAGGCTGACTGGTCGGTCTCTTTAGTATGCTAGTGGGACCCGTGGGTTCGGGTGCTCCGGAATAGCGGAGTTGAGGAGGAGCATTTATGCGTCCATTTTCCACCACAGTCCTTGGAAAATATGTATCAGTAGGATCGTAAAAGTGTGGTAATGCATTCCTATTAAAACTCGCTTCGTGGAAATTTACTTTCCTCGCTTCCCGGTCTTCTTGATCTTCACGATTTCCTGAGTCCCGATTTGTAGTCCAGCTAGGCGGTCTAAAATCAGGTAAATTTTCTCTTTCAGTAGGTTTCTTATCCGGATTACAGTACACGTAATGAACTCTCGGGTATATGTAGTTATCGCCGAACATCTTTATTCGGGCTTTTTCGTAATTCAAAGCTTTAATAAAAGCAGCTTCGAGTGTTTGGGGAGCCGAGTCCACTATGCCCGTTCTCCACCCGTCCGGCAGTCCATTAACGAACGCTTCCAAAGCTAAGAGCTCTAATTGTGGTTTTGGGTCTATTGAGGCATTGTTGCCTGTTAAACCTTCCTTAACTGCTGCACATGCAGAATTTATTAGCGTATTTAAACGTCCGTAATACTGACGTACGTTCTCCCCTCTCAGCATTGTTGCCGCTTGTATTTCATTTAAATAAAACCCATAAGATCTTGATGGGGCCAAACAGTCTCTTAAATGTTTCTTAAGCGCGGCTAAAGTACTGAAAGTGTTGCCTTCTAAGGTTTGCCTTGCCTTGCCCTTCAATTTTGAGATTACAAAGCGTATATATTGTGGCTCTAGATCTGGTGGCACTAGCGTGAACCCGTTATCCACGTCTTGCAAAAATTCTCTTATTGGCATGTTGTTTCCATCGTATTCGGGAATGTGCATCACCGCTCTGGATATGTTTTGCGTATTGTTTGCTTCTAGAACACTACGGGACACATCTAGCATCTGACGGTCTCTTTCAGCTTGTTGGACTCGATAAAATTGGTCCAAGGCTGTAATCCGTTCTTTCACATCGTCAATGGCGAGAATCTGCTCTCGGGTCTGATTCAGATCGGATGTCATTTTGTAAAAATTTTGTTACTTCTTTTAATAACTTCTAAACTCAAAACTATTCTAACTTTTAATCCTCTAAAATATCTAAAACTTCTAGACTTCTAAATTGTTACTTCGGAAACAATGGCTAGTTCCCCACCAGGGATGCCATTTTGTAAAGACCGTATTTATGGTTAAATGCGGGCTGCGTAGTTCGAACGAAGAATTATTTAATTTGAGTAGAAACTAGCCGTCGGCTCGAGAGCCTTATGTTCTGGAGGTAACAAGGTTAGAAAATTGTCTAATATCGATAATTAGATATATGCGGACACACCGACTCTGTCGCGCCCCGCGATTTGCTGCGTCACGCAGTTTGTTGAGCGGACTCCCTGGTGTCGTCACGGCACGCGCTTTGTACGCGGACTCGATGCAGTGCTGCGTCGCGCAATTCGTTGTGTCCCGCAGTTTGCACGAGCGGACTTTGTCGCGGTAGCGCGAGGTGGACGAGTGGACTCTGTATTCGATGTTGGTCCGTCTTCCGCGCTTACCTTCCTTGTGTCGCCAATAGGTATAGTTTTTGAAGGGTTAGGGTATTAGTTTATTATATAAATGATTTATAACGCGGGTTTCTCTTGTTATTGTTGTTTATTGGGCATACCCGAGCACTTCAGACACAGTTGTTTTACAGATCGCTTAACTTTTTATTTATATTGTTTTGACTTATTTCGTTGATGTTAATTTATAATTCTTATCCTTTAATAGTTATGCTAATTAGTTCGCAATAAATGATACACTTACGCTCACAATCGTATCTACCGCACACTGGATGTTAGATAACTCCTTCGAGGCACGGCGGATGTTGACTGGTATTAGAATTACACGATTACTCGTGGCAGATGAAACTAACTCTAATGCAGCTGTGGTGTCCCACTAACGCCGGGTTGCAATTCGGCGGTCCTTCAAACTTAGACGTGCTCTACGATCGGTCAACTTGGTACGCGAGGGCCTATCGTTATAGACGAGCGGAATTAACCTGTACTCTACAGTGTATGAGCGGAATTAACCTGTACTCAACGTATGGAGCGGAATTAACCTGTACGCCACACTTGCACTGTCTATAACGTTGCTTCTCCAAGGTACGCAAGGCACTGCCGTACTACCGCTTAGTCGTTGCTCAAAAAGGCACTGCGTGGATCGGCTCCAGGGTTTTTAAAGACTCGGTGCCGATGCAAGCAGTTGTAAAATTTAGATGGTGAAGATGGCTGTAAACCAATCAACATTCGCCACAGGAAGGAAGCTTGTACGCGAGTGCTGCAATCGATCGCGCGCTGGTAGTGCTGACTCGCAGGTCAGTCGCCGCTCTGGTTTTTGGCGTTCGGTTGCGCAAGGACACGACTGCAGTGTCTTTGTTGGCTACGCACGCATACGTACGTGACGTCTCGCGTATACACACATGCGCCCATATGTTGGATATAACATGGCACATTACAGGTATATATATATACAACAACATACTGCTTATACGTGCAGTATAAGTACTAACTTGATATTGACAAATTTAACAGAAAACACTTTAACGCATCCAAATTGCGTTGATTTTCGTGGAAGAAACATTGTTGTGGATCGAAAAGTCGAATAAAATTTGTAAATCACGTAAGTACCTTGTACTTTTCAGTTCCGACTGTGTCTGTAAACAAAGCAGGTTAAGGGTTTTTCCAGATTCTGGAGATAGCCCTCATTGAATAATGACATGTTTTTGTATTTCAGAGATAGATTCAATAGATTCCAGAATAATCAATCTATAATTACTCGTATAATTATCACAGCTAATCGGTGGCTTGCATCAGATTTCTTTGCTGGGGCTTATCAATAGTTTTTCATGTTCATCGAGAGAAGGTTCCAAAACATCCTTGACAATGGTTTATTCCTATTCAGAAGCAGGTTACCATCATGCCATTGCTGGGGCAGCCAGCGGATGCTTAACGAAATTTATATGCCAAACCTTAGATGTGGTCAAGATTAGATTTCAGGTAGAAAGAATTAGTGGATTACAAATGTGTTTTGTCATGCTTGGATTCATCTGGAACTATTGAAAATTTCAGGATAACTCTAATTAGCGTGAGTTTTAAGACACTATCTTATGTGAAATGGTCTTAGTATTTCCATAAATGATTTACACTTTAGATAGTTTTGATGTACACATAAATATGTTATCACTATTTTTTTATATCATAGACTGAAATAAGAGATTTTAAGCTTGAACTTTGGCCAGGATATATCACTTCTATTCGCCAACATGAACAGGTTATTTTAATGTGTTCTGAAATAACAAACAAAGTTATGCGCAACGAAACGTTACTCGCTGTGTTAATCCAATGCCATGAAGAAAACAGACAAGATTACAAAGTTCGTATTTCATAATTCATTAAAAACATAAACTGATACAATGGATATTAAAACATTATTACTTTTTTTAGAACTTCTTCAAGAAGCAAGTCATTGGAGTTGTAGTGCTTACAGACTACAATAACAATACTTACAGAATCGATGACATTGACTTTGGAGTATCACCATCGTCTACTTTTAGAAAGAAGACTGGTGAAGAAATATCATATGTTCAATACTACAGAAGTAGATACAATCTGAATATAAGAGAAATGCGTCAGCCATTGTTGATATCTAAATCAAAACCAAGAGATCGTCGGGCAGGAAAAGGAGAATTGGTATATCTAGTACCTGAACTTTGCTGAAGCACAGGTATAATTAATTGAGAATTTTTCATTTCTATTTTGTGATTTGTTATTTACTAATCAAATTGTACTAATTATATTTATTTTTTTTACAGGTTTAACTTACCTAATGCGAAATAATTTCAGACTAATGAACGCATTGGCCCAGTATACTCGTGTCTCGCCTGGCGAAAGGATTAACAAGTTGATGAGTTTCAACAAGCGTTGACATAGTGTACCCAATATAGTTACTGAGTTAAGCAGCTGGAATCTGCAACTTGACACGAGATTAGTTACTCTAATGGGAAGAGTTTTGCTAGCAGATAATATTGTTTATTATCAAAACAACCAGGCTACAGTGAACAATAAAGCAAACTGGACAAACGATTTCTGCAACAAAAAGTTGCTTAAATGTGGAGCTTTAGACAACTGGGTAGTTGTAGTACCGGACAGATTAAAACGTGACTGTCAGGTATAAATACATTTTATTAATATTTCATACTTTGTATGAAAAAATTACTGCAATGAATGGTTAATAGTTAAACATACTTGATTGTTCTATGATCATAGAATTTCTTTGTTTAATTTCCAGATCTTTGTAGGACAAATGATAAGGGTAGCTTCAACAATGGGTTTCCGAATAGAGCAACCTTATGTTAGGGAAATTCGCAATGACCATGTCTGTAGCTATATAGAAATGTTAGAAGACATTAAACGTGCAAGTAACCCAATGCTAATATTCTGTGTAGCAACAAACAACAGAATGGATAGATATGCAGCGATTAAGAAAAAGTTCTGTGTACATCGTCCAGTACCAGCTCAAGTTGTTCTTGCAAAATCTTTGCAAAATAAAAATGTCATGTCAATTGCTACTACAATTGTTATTCAAATGAATTGCAAGATAGGAGGAATCCAAATCCTCTAAAAGGCTTTGCGACGCGGTGCCTCCCAGCACTTTGATGCGCAACTCCTCGCGACTCCAACGCGCGGATTATTATTTATTTCGCGGGTCTCGATGGCAATCGCTGACGTTTGGGAGAACGTTGGGAAAAAGGAAAATGATAACACACCAATTATTCGTTTATTTCGCCTGTATTTCACCCAGCCCTTCCCTACAACGCGGTGGCCGTAGCCGCCCGCGCACAATAGCCACGCAGGGCTCGGCGTCTCGCCTCTACTCCTAAGGTACGCACGTACGCCTCGAAGCTCTCGCTTCTGGCGTCGCGACGTCTACCTGTCGTTCACACACACACACACGTGCACGCGCCTCGAAGCTCTCGCTTCTGGCGTCGCGCAATATGCCCGCTGGCTCTCACACACACACACACGCACGCGCGCGCCGCGAAGCTCTCGCTTCTGGCGTCGCGCAATATGCCCGCTGGCTCTCACACACACACACACGCACGCGCGCGCCGCGAAGCTCTCGCTTCTGGCGTCGCACGCTACGCTCGCCAGCTCTCACGCACACACACACTCGAAGGCTCCGCGCCGCTCGCTCGGATAGCGAGGCGCACGACGCGTATCTTCTCTCTCTCTCCCGTACGCACGTCGCGCGCGCCGCGCGCGTCCCGCGACGTCGTCGCACGAGTTAACGCGGTCCCCCTCCCTACTCTCTCGCACTCACACTAGCAGCGCGCGCTCTCCTACGGCTCGCGCCCGCGGTCCCGGCACGACGATGCTCGAGCCTCGCCGGCAGAGCGCTCGGCTTCCCCCTCTCTCCCTTCTCTTTCTCGTTCTCGAAGCGCGCGCGTACCGGCTTTGCCTCGCGTTGGCGGCAAGCCCGACCTGCTGCTACCGAGCAGCGGAGGATTCTCGGAAGCCCGATGCTTCTTTCTTTCTCTCTATCTCTCACACACGCTCGCTCTTTGTTTTCGCGTTTCTCTCTCTCTCTCACTCTCGCGTACACTGGCTCGTCGCCTGTTCCGCGTTTCTCTCTCTCTCTCTCTCTCTCTCTCTCGCGCACGCGGGCTCAACGCCTCGCGTGGTTACGTCGAGGTGTGCGCCCGCACCGCACACCGTTCTCTCGTCTCACTCACTCTCTCTCTCTCTCTCACACTCGCGGCTATCTCTCTCTCTCTCTCTCACTCACTCTCTCGGCGGCCTAATGGCTAGCACCGGGAGGTTCCCGATAAACTTTGAGTACCCTACCTGGTGCTGGAGAGACGAACACTAGTCGCCTCCCGGCGGAAGCCTCGCTGTCCCAGGGGGTGCTGGCTTCCCTCGCTTCCTCTCTCTCTCCTTCTCTCTCTCTCTCTCTCTCTCTCTCTCTCTCTCTTCCTCTGCCTCGGGGTGGATGACGGGATGTCCTGGCCCTCGTCCTCGCGTCCCTCCTCGATCGGCCCCGCGGGGTGTTGGCTTCGGGGAATGGCTCGTCCGGGATATCGTGGTCCAGCTCTCGCCGTTGCTCTCTCACTCGCTCACTCACTCTCGCACTAACACTGTCGCGCACGATCATCCGTCGACTATCGTCGACGAGGCTCGGAACGTAACTGCCGATTCGCGCGGCCGCGCGCGCGCTCGGCGTCCCGCCGTCGGCCGCCGTCGGCCGCCGGGCCCGTCTTATCGAACAACCCAATTGGCTGCGCGAGGCGCGAGACGTGCTGATTGGCTGCTCGTCTCGCGCCACGCGCGAATCAACGGCTCACTTTCGCGTACATCGGCCAGCGAATTCCACGTATTCCCGGGACGCGACTCGCGTCCGAGAACACACGGGCCTCGCCGACCGATCGTCTACTCTCTCACTCTTGCCGCGCAAACAACAACAAACCGCGCCGCGCCGTGCTGCGGCGCGCCTTGTCGCAGAACGCCTCTTCTCCGACTTCAGCTCGTCGGGAAGGTCTTCGCGCGAAACAATGTCGGCTTCGCGCCACTGCGACGTACAACGTCGCAGCTTGATGGTTGTTGGTTTAGATGTGTGCCATGACACGAATTCCAAAGATAAAGATTTTGGTAAATATTTAGTATTTCACAATTTGAACAACAAGGAAATATAAATACGAATAATATACGTTAAATTATAATAACAATAATCTTTACAGGAGCTATGGTCGCATCACTCGATCCTCACTTTGGGCGATATTTTAGTGCAGTTAGCAGTCACACTAGTGGTGAAGAATTATCCAATGATCTTTCTGTATGCTCTTCCTAAACCTGCAATTGGTCATCTGGTTCCCTCGTCTTTCTTGGCGCTGTGTACGTGATGTAAGAAAGGTCAGGATTTAATGTTTGGTGCTCATCAGGCTCACTTGCTCTGATGTGCAGTGGTTATAGGTATATATATACAACAACATACTTACTGCTTATACGTGCAGTATAAGTACTAACTTGATATAGACAAATTTAACAGAAAACACTTTAACGCATCCAAATTGCGTTGATTTTCGTGGAAGAAACATTGTTGTGGATCGAAAAGTCGAATAAAATTTGTAAATCACGTAAGTACCTTGTACTTTTCAGTTCCGACTGCGACTGTAAACAAAGCAGGTTAAGGGTTTTTCCAGATTCTGGAGATAGCCCTCATTGAATAATGACATGTTTTTGTATTTCAGAGATAGATTCAATAGATTCAAGAATAATCAATCTATAATTATCACAGCTAATCGGTGGCTTGCATCAGATTCCTTTGCTGGGGCTTATCAATAGTTTTTCATGTTCATCGAGAGAAGATTCCAAAACATCCTTGACAATGGTTTATTCCTATTCAGAAGCAGGTTACCATCATGCCATTGCTGGGGCAGCCAACGGATGCTTAACGAAATTTATATGCCAAACCTTAGATGTAGTCAAGATTAGATTTCAGATAGAAAGAATTAGTGGATTACAAATGTGTTTTGTCATGCTTGGATTCATCTGGAACTATTGAAAATTTCAGGATAACTCTAATTAGCGTGAGTTTTAAGACACTATCTTATGTGAAATGGTCTTAGTATTTCCATAAATGATTTACACTTTAGATAGTTTTGATGTACATATAAATATGTTAGCAGGCAAAAATTACATAAATATTATATGCAAGTGTCAAAACTTTAAAAGTATAGGTAGATATAGATTCTAGATTGTAAAGATATTATAAGCTCGTGGCTCTATTATGGGAACCATTAAAACTGACAATGACACATATCTTATCAATGCAAATGTAAAAATTTATTTATTTTTTGTGTATCATAACAAAAGTAAGAATAGAACCATTTTGAATTTATAGGTCATAAAAACTCTTTAATACTCAGCATGATGAAGCCACCAAGCTCCGTTTTCCAACTGCCTGGATTTCTACAACGCTGCAGTAATCTAAACTCTTTTCATACAAAATTAAATACAAAGCTAAAACCTTACACAGAGGGGGAAGAGAATACTATCAACAAAGATCTTGAGGAAATTATAGACTTCAAAACAAGAAATACTAGCAGCTGGGTCATAGAAGTAATGGTCTTGGATAAAAAAAATTCAAATACACCAAATTATGAATAATTCTGTAATTATTCCAGACAAAAGTGAACAGTCTGTGTTTAAAATATAATATTTTAACAAAAGATGAGCGAGCCAAGTTTCTATCGTCTCTTGCAACTCGATATGCTGTAAACCACGACAAAATATGCCAGGTAATAAAAGATTAGCTTGCAACAAGGTTTTAAAATAAAATAACTGTAATTCAAGCATAATAAGCTTAATGTGCATATATGTAATTGAAAGTTTTTTAGGCAAACAATCCAAACCAACTGATCTCAAGAGAGCGGGCTCTAAAAGATGCCCTAACACCTCCATATATAAATTGGATGGCTGATCCATCACCAAGAGGAATGGCAAACAGTTCTGGTATCATGATTAATTACAGGCAAGTTAATATAAGAAAACAATTTTAAAGAATATTCATACTATTTAAAAACTGTATTATTTATTTTTGTTTTTGTACATACTTTTTAGATGAGACTGAGTTAAACAGCAGAAACTGTATAGAAAAATATCGCATTAAAGCTTCTAACACTGTAATTCATTTAGCAAACAAAGCTGAAAAGTTCTTTTTTAACAAAGTTGCAACTGCCAAAGAAGTAGTGGAAGAATAAGATAAATACTTCTGCATGTATATTCAATTTTCTAATAATTTATAATTTTTATAAAGTAATGATCTTTAACTTCTATCAAAAGTATTGTAAAATAATAAGAATAAGTATATTTGTTACATAAAATATTTTATTTTTTGTAAATAAATACTTAAAGTTATTTTGTAAATAACTATATTGTACAAATTTATAAAATCCTTACAAAATACCTGCCCTTCAACTTTTTAACTTTTAGATTTGTTTTTTTATGCTTGCCAATCATTACTGGTACTTCATGTCTAGTCGCTTTAATTTCTTCTACTTTTTTGTCACTCTCATTTTCACTATCTATCACTAACATCAGTGTCTCTTAGTTCAGTAAGGGGCTCAATTTCTTTGCCATCATCAGAAGTCTTTGCCCTGATATCCATACATTTATCTGCACCTATAGACTCCTCTTGCCAAATGGATTGTATTATGATAGTTTGTTTTTGTTTCCTTTGCCCCCTCGAAGGCTTTGCATCTGGTTTCTTTTCAATGGTTACTTCAAAATTTCATGTTTGATTTTCTTCAATGGAGTTGGATCATCCAGGGCAATTTCTCCTTTCTGAACTAAATACTCGTCATACTGCTCAGGAATACTTCTGAACTACCTTTCAATCTTTAGAATATTTAGAATCTTACATTAGTCTAAATAAAAATTCAGTACTTTTTGAGTACGTATCTTAAATATTAAGAATTTCTTTTAAGCTTCAATCTCACTAAAAGAAAAAGAATAAATTAGCATTAATATTGTTTACATCATAAACCATGAATATGGCATAATAAATAAAAGAAGTACTTGCCTTATTTAATGTAAAGGATTTTCCATAAAATACTGTACTAGATCTTGACGGACTTCCTTTGCTTGGCCAATTACAAACATATTTTCTTCAGTACTTGGTATACACCTGGTGGTTGTCGGAATTTCAGGAATGTCCTCGTTCTCTAAATCTATTAACATGTTATGCAATATACATGTACATTTAACTATTGCTTTTACAACTTTTGGAGAGTTTTGTATTGTGGTATAAAAGATTTGCCATTTTTGACACGTATGCCCAAAAGCATTTTCAACCACAACTCGTGCACGTGACAATCTTTTGTTGAAGATTTTTTTACCATGATCTAAATTTCTTAGAGGAAATGGTTTCATTAAGTTCTCCATAATTGGATACGCTCCATCAGCTATGAATACGTATGGTAAGATAACATTACTGTTAGGAACTTCGTCTTCTTCTGGAATGCTGATTTTTTTTTTCCACAAGGGCTTTATATAATGTTGATACTTTAAAAGTTCCACCATCACTTTGCGAGCCGTAACCTCCAACATCTATACTGATATATTTGTAATTAGCATCCACTAAGGCTTGTAATACTATTGAGAAAAATCCTTTATAATTATAGTACAAGGAACCAGAATGTGCTGGCCTTTTAATCCGTATATGTCTGCCATCTATTGCTCCAAGGCAATGTGGAAAGTTCCATTTACTGTAGAAGCCATTGGCAATTTCTTTAAAGTGGTCGACACTTGGTATCGGCATATGTACAGGTTGTAAGATATGCCATATAACATCCATTGTCTTCTGTATTATGCTACTTACAGTCGAGATGCCCATACGAAATGAAAATGCCAAGTGCATATATGAACTGCCGGATGCAAGAAATCTAAAAGTTACATTTTGTTCATAAGTTGATAGAAAGTATTTCAATGATTTTAGGTGCACCTACTGAAGTAAAAAAAATAATTTACCTTAACGTGATTACTAATTGTTCCTCTTCAGTGATTTTCTGAGTGTGCAGATTACACCAATTTTTTTTTAATGAGTCCTGTGTTCTCAACAATAAATAAGAAAATGTAGTCGGGTTCATACGCATGTATTGCTTGAACTTATCTGGATAGTTTTTTAACAACGGGAAGAGGTGATGATACTCCCCAAAACTTTTTCTTCCTCTATTAATTTCATGAGTTTGAAACCGTTTTATTTTTTGTTGAACAAATGCCATGTCAATATTTGACCTTTGTAACAGCGACTGCAAGTGTAATGTGTTCGCCATACTCTAATTAATGCTCTGTAATAAATATGCATAAAAAATTGTTATTTATTAAAATAAAATTTTTAGTGTGTCTTATTGTATTTGTAAATAATATTTGTAAATACTTACCCTGTATAAATCACGGCAAAATATTCGATTAACCTAATGTTATAAATTGACCTGAAGTGGGATTTCATGTACATAATTATGGTCCAACTAGAATTAGTATATGCTCTCCTCTATTTCGCGTGTGTTAATAATAATAATTAAGTAAATCAGCCGTTGTACTATTTATATATTTGAATATAAATACAAACAGATCGGTTATATAACCTTAAACGTTATTTACGTTGCGCCCTCACAGTGCTACGGGTTTTCCGATGGTTTATTGGTTGCTATATAAGACGTGAACTGACGATCATGGAGTCGCAGTGAACCGGCTAAACGGCAGCAATAATGGATGAAGCGTCAGAACAGCTTCTAATTTCTGCCATAGAACAAAGACCTATCATTTGGAATAAACGCAACGATCAGTATAAAAATAGTTATAGAAAAGGTAAAGAGTGGGACGCAATATCTTCGCAGTTAAGATATCCAAGTAAGTGCATATACAATTATTTTTGGATATTAGTCAACAGTAGGTTAACTGTATCTTTCGTGGAATTATTGAACTGTTCGAAAACGCAGAATACAATTTTTTTATATTCAACTTGCATTACTTTTATACTTTATTCTCAAATTAATCTAATACGAATTTCATGATAACATAACCTAAAAAAATTTCCTAATCTAATCATTAATATTTTCGTTGTTCTAATTTCAGAAAATACTCTAAAAAACAAATGGAAGTCATTAGTTGCAAAATTTAGAAGCGAATCTCGTCTGGAAGCTATTTGTAAATCTGGAGATGCTGCTGCTGATTCCTATGAGTCCAGCTGGACACATTATAAATCGCTAACGTTTCTCTCCGACATAGTACAGCCTGCTGGCTCAGAAGGTAATCTATCCCAATTATTCTTCAAAGAAGAAGTTCTTGGCAGTGACTACGAAGAAGATATTATAGAGAACGAAAATCTTGCACCAAATAGGCAAGCTTATCAGACGTCTGCACTGAGACATTGCATCATGGCTAATAAAGCTGTCAACGAGAAGATAAAAAAAAGAGCAATAGATGATGATATGTTGGATATGTCTGACGCTGACTTGCTGTTTTTTAGAACATTAGCATACCATGTCAAGAAAATTGATAATGATAAAAAATTACAATTTAGCCTAGTGTGGCTGCAGAATTTAAAGCATCCGAATGGAAAATTAGGTCGTTGGTCTCTGCGCTTACAGTCGTATGATTTCGACATAGTGCATCGGAAAGGCAAGGACAATGTGGTCCCCGACGCACTTTCGCGTATGTTCGAGACCGACGAAGACGAATCAGCTGCAATAGCATCCCTCCACGTGGATGAGTCTATAAAAGACCCTTGGTACTTAAAGAAGGCTAAGCAGGTCGCTGAAGACCCCACGGCGCATCCCTTTTGGAAAATCACTGGCGGGCGGCTTTATCATTATCGCCCTGACCCGACAGTAGACGACTTATTGGGACAAGACGAAGATGCTTGGAAGCTTGTAGTACCACGAGAACAGTGCGAGCAGGTGCTCGCTGAGTGCCACGATGAACCTATCTCTGGACATTTAGGGAGATTTAAGACTCATCAGAGAGTAGCACTCCGGTATTACTGGCCCAATTTGTACAAAGATACAGCTCATTTCGTACGAAATTGCCAAGTCTGCCAGCAAGTTAAAGCTGAGCAACTTGCTCCGGCTGGACTCATGGGCAAACATATAGTTTCGCGCCCTTGGGAGATAGTCGCGGGTGACACTATGGGCCCTTTTCCAGAACCCGATAACTCGGTACTAGAGCCGCCGACTTCGCTCAAGAAAGACGAGCACGCAAGTATCCTTCAACCTGCGCCGTCGGCAAAAGCGACTGCGAGCTCTGTGCCGGAAATACCGACTTCGGTTGTGCCGAAGCACAGGGGCAGGCCACGATGCTCTAAAAATAAGCTACCTCTGCCGACAACGACGTCGCCTCGGCGCCTACGACCCCGAGATAAACAGAATTAGGAATCCCTTCTTTAATTCTTTTTCCTGCTTCTGCTTGTTCCTGTTTGCTTGCATAAATAACGCTTTTGCTTTAGCTTATCATAAATTTTGCCACTTACACCTACGCCCCAGCGGCTAGTTATAGCATATGGTATAATCTGTTCCACAGGATCATGCTACCCATCAAGAAGGCAGGTGAGAGGCCAGCGACCTTCATTGAGGTGCCAGCTGAGCTGCTGGAGCAGCTCAAGAAGCTGGTCACTGACACCATCCTGGCTCAGACGACTGATATTCCGTCATCTGTGGGTAACCTGGCCTCCTGGCCAGAACTCCTGAAGTCGCTAGGAGAGACGGCTAACGGGACGGCCAGACTCTGGCCGGACAGGTCGGCCCCAGCCTTACCTGCCCCGCCACTGGTCCAACCGCAGCTCCCTACCGACGAGCTGAGGGAAGAACCTGTCTTTGAGGCCGCTCCCCAGGAAGAGGACCTCGAGATAGAGGAGGCCCCCCAGCCAGCGCCATCTCCGAGCTCGTCCACCCCGTCGACGACAGACAGCCTGACTCTAGCACTGCAGGAGTGGACAGCGCTGGAAGCGAGAACTCGCGCTTGTCGGAAGGCTAGACAACAGGCTCAGCAACAAGAGAGCGCGGCTTATGAGGAAGTCCTGCGCTTCTCGCGTCACCCCGACGTCAGGGTGAAGGCGCTGGTCCCGGCGGAGTTCCTCGCCAAGGTACGAAAAATGGTGGAGCTACGGGAGCATATGGTGAAGGCAGAAGCCCAGTGGTTGGAGGACTGGAAGAGAGAGGAGCAAAAGCAAGCTTTGAAGCAGGAGCAGCTGAGAAAGCTGCACGAACTGGAGGAGATCCGCGCTCAGCTACACAGCCTCGAGGCTCCCCCCGTAAGCAAGCAGAGCGTCTCTTACTCCAGCGAGCTGCCTGCAAGAGAGCCTGTGCCAGTGTCTTTAATCTACCGGCATGCTAAGGAGCCCTGCCATGCCATGGATGGCCCTCGCCCTGATTTGAGATATGTCAGATTCTGCCGAGTGTGCAATCTGACAGGAGTCTCAAGGACGAAGAACTGTCCGAACTTCTTCTTGCACAACAAGTTCCATAGCAGAGAGTATCCACGCTATCGCTAGGAGCTTCTACACGGAAGAAGGTCTCGCCTCTTGTCTAGCTTCGCAGCGTTAAGAAGACTGATCCAGCTTCGCAGCATCTACAATTAAAAGACTGTTCTAATTGAACTATTTAGTTCATATTTGTAATTAGATCGTCGTTACAAAACGTAATGAATATTTTTTTTATTTTGTTATTTTCGTTGTATGGCACCGACGCCTACAACTCAGTGCATATTATTGTTTCTTTAGTTAGGCAAGAGAGACAAAGAGACTTATTACTCTATCTAATGTACATCTTTTTTTCCTGCCTTAGATATTTAATAAATCACTATTTTTGCAATTTCCTAAATTTGTCCCTTTATTTTTCTTAATGGAGAGAGACCAGTTGATCGAGTTGGTACCCCATGCTACCAACGTCTGGGGGTGGGGCATATAACGAGTTGACTAACGTGCTCTCGTTATCTCTCTCCTCCGAATAGATATGTGAATAACTATAATTCTGCATGTACATATCTATGTAAACATGTACTATATTTCAGCAGCAAGGTAAGTGAGAGAGTTCACACTTAAGCAGCTAGCAATACGGAGAGAGAGCCGCGCGCGTGTGTGAGTGTGTCACGTGAGAGAGAGAGAGAGAGAGTGGGAGAAAGCCCGCAAGCTCGAGCTACCGCGCTCCGGCAGATAACTTTGCTTTCGGCTATTGTACGGTGCGGTCTAATTTTCCTAGAGAGATCCTGCGATTGTGATCCGTGTCCGCGCCGGAGATCTGTACGTTATCTACGAGAAGTCGTGTCCTGTCGTGTCGCCGGGTACGATCTCGTTTAATTGTGAGACCCATCTGTGAGTTCCGCACGAGTAAAGCAGCTATCGCTGCTCGCCGTCCCGCTGCACTCATCTGCACGACCAAGGCCACGTGGCATCACCTGCGCTGCCCAGCGAGAGCCCTATTGTCCGTTTTCGCCATCCAGGTCGAGCCACGAGGCATCATCTGCGCCGCCCAGCGAGGGTCCAGTCCACTAGCTTGTGTATTCGAGAAAAGCCACGAGGCACACGTTCGAGCGAGCCAGCGCGGAAGTATTTGTAAGTACCTACTCGTTTGCTGATCTCTCTCTCTCCGTAGTAAGCCTAGCTTTGTCTCTCTCTCGCTTGCGCTGCATTTGTTCGTAGGTTTACGATTACATAAAGCATAGTTCATCTTTTATCTATCTTGTTTATTTCTCGCCTGACTCTCCGCTTTCCCCGCGTTCCCTTCTCTCGAAGACGCAAACGTCATATTCGCGATTAAGCTGCGCAGCATTAAAACTCACGACGCCGCCGCGGGCACACGTGCACGAGGACGTGCACGTACAGCATACTGTGCTACGGGCCAGGCTTCGAACAGCCTTCAAGAAGCCTGCAACGAGTTGTTCATTTGGATCGTCGTCAATTCCTCTCAAATACTTTATACACGGTTAGCAAACACCGTTATAATAGAAACATCGACACATATTTTGTAATATCAAAATTGAATATAAGATATCGCAATTTAAGCGTATCGTTTAGAATTAATAGAATATGCAAATTTCAGCATACTCAACATATAAAGAGATAACGCAATTTAGGCGTATCTAAACATAAAACATAAGATATCGCAATTTACGCGTATCGTTCAGAATTACAAATAAGCTACATATTAAATATAAAAAAAAGCATAATTCAATTAGATAATATTAATACTGCACAATAAAGCATATTAAATAATAATCAAACAGATAAATAAGAACCAAATGTATAGGTTCAATTGCAACTCAAAATTAAGATTACAATTTATGTTTTATAATTCACTTAGTTAAATACATTCTGTTTATTAACTAGAAGAAGAATCAACAATTATTTTAGTATATATTCCCTTTACCTGGTATCACGGACCTAAACAACTATCATTATCAAATTATTATAAAAGATAATAAATAAAATTTATTTAGAATCTGTCGTCAAGATCACGATACAGATTAGTAACTGCTCACTACTTTTCTATAATAAAATCATTTGCAGGACCAAGAAGAGTCGTGACCGTTTCACACTATACCAATCGCATGATTTAACAAAATCAGAATTTATATTATGTCTAAAAAATTCCTGAAAGATAAGGAAAATGTTAAAAATCACTTTGTCATAGGCGATTTTAATATTGATATATTAAAGCCAGATCAGATAGGACAAGAATTCTTAAACAATTTTATGGAAAGAGGTTTCTCGCCAGGTTTTCAAATGATAACTAGACCTTCTCACTCAATGGATACGGGTTCATGCATTGATAACATTTTCATAAAAACATCCACAATCAAGACAAAAACCTACAAGTTGCTAAGTAATATTACTGATTACTACCCACTATTTCTATCATTAAAAAAAATTAAAATTGATAATTGGAAACAAAATATTAGAATAATCGATTACAGTAACCTTAAAAAATTAGCTTCACGCGAAAATTGGTATGAGATCTTGTCAATGCGAGACCCGAATCCTGCAACCAACTTACTAATAACCAAAATAAAATATTGTGTTGAACATGCTTCAAAAAATAAGACAGCAAGTAACGGACTCCCGTCATCTACACCACGGAAAGATTGGATTACAAAAGCTATTATTACATCATGTAAAACCAAAGAAACACTTTATAATATCTGGAAAAGGGAACCTAACAATACCGCGGCAGAAAATGAATACAAAGCTTATAATAAAATTCTACGTATAGTTATCAAGGATGCCAAATTAAAGTATGATCGACTACAAGTTGAAAGAAACACTGATAATCCTAAAAACCTTTGGTTTTTGATAAATAAAAAACTAGGAAAAAGCAGAAAACCAAATACCCCAATTACAAAAATATACAATAAAACCAATATGAATGAGTATTTTGGTAATGTTGGTCTAGAACTGAGTAAAAAAATCGAAATGCCAAATAATGCAAAGATAAAACTACCGAAAACAAATTCAAAATCAATTTTCCTTAAACCAACTAATTGTATTGAAATCGCAAGCATAATAGATAATATGAAGCTGAAGAATGGCGGGGTTGATAACATAAACGCAAAAACTATAAAAATACTTGCTTACTATCTTTTAAAACCACTAGAACACATTATCAACCTATGCATAGACTTCCATCTGGCCAGATTCCTTAAAAAATGCTGAAATCATACCCATATACAAAAGTAATGACAAAAGTTATGCTCAAAATTTTAGACCAATATCCCTAATTACCAATTTAGCAAAAATTTTCGAAAAAATAATTTATGACCGACTTTATGATTTTATGGAGTCGTGCAATATCATCTCACAAAATCAGTATGGATTTGTTAAAAATAAGGGAACTAAAGACGCATTGCAAAACATTACAAATACCATATACAAAAATTTAGATAGAAGCAGGCCAATGGCTATAACATTTCTAGATCTTGCAAAAGCCTTCGACACAGTTAATCATAACATCCTACTACAAAAACTATATCAATACGGCATAAGAGGTTGCGCCTACAAACTAATATCAAACTACTTATCCAACAGACAACAGAGAGTTAAAATTAACGATACACTAAGTGAATCAATGACTGTAAATACAGGCGTACCACAGGGTACTATCCTCGGGCCACTTCTTTTCATATTATACATCAACGATATGCTAAAGGAAAACATAATTTCATATGCTGACATAAATTAAACGAAGAAATAAAAAATATATCGAGCTGGTTCGCCCTGAACAAACTCTCACTAAACCTGGAGAAATCTACATATATGACCTTTGGTAATTATCAAGATAGTATCCCGACTAACTTTGAGATAAAACTAGATAACAAAATATTAAAAAGAACAGACAACTGTAAATATCTAAGAATCAATTTCGATTATAACATGAAATGGGATATACATATAAATTACCTCTATAGCAAAACCAAATACCTCGTTTTTGTCTTTTATAAACTGGCTAAAATCATGAATACAGAGACATTAAGACTAATTTATTATGCACTTTTTAACAGCATTGTTGGATACGGTATCATTGCATGGGGAGGAGCCTACGCAGGTGCCCTAAATCCAATTGTGAATCTACAGAAGAGAATATTGAGAATTATCAACAAAAACCGCTTCATAGCTAACAAAAACCCACTCAACATTACTCAATTATTTGCTAAAGAAGCGTTATGCTACCATTATAACAAACTAAAATCAATATACTCAAACTCAGACAGTGTAACAAGATACAAACAAATTCACATTCCGAAATACTACAAAACAATTAGTAATAAGAATAGTTATATCATGGCGATAAAACTTTTTAATAGATTACCAAATACCTTAAATAATATACAAACAAAAAATTTGAAAAAAACTATAAGAGATTGGATTGCGACAAATATAACATAAAGAAGTATGGCGTATACAATAGATTGTCAAAATTTGGAAAAAATACTATTCACTGTTGAAAAAAAAGGACAGTGCAAACTAAATTACAAACGCTCTCACCGCTGTATGTCTACCTACATTTTTACTAGAATACTGAAGTATACTACCCAAAAAGAAACAATATATATAATCACTATAATTTTTGCCAGAACGATGAATCCATCTACTGAAACCTTCACAACAGCGAGACAAATGTTAATTAGATATTGGTAATGAGAGAATTGTGTGCAATTAATGGTTACAAATCTTGGCCTGATAGCACCCTGCTACCAAGACCCAGGGTACATTGTAACTAACAAAACTAAGTATTAGTATAGCTACAATATACGGAATTATTATTACAATAAGCGTTTTAATATTGAATCCAAAATTTATCATTACAAGTTGAAATAAGAATTTATCAAGACTGTTTCACTCATTTGTTTTGTTACTTTGTTAAACTATTTTATTATACACAAAATTTATATTTAGTATTAAGATAGTTTTTAAGTTTTTTCTGTACTGGACCTACGAACAGGTAACTCTGTTTACCTCTGTGGGTAATTGCGTAGATTATTATAACTTCTATGTAATTATATGTTCTGGTAATAAATAAATAAATAAATAAATAGCTAAAAAATCCAAACAAATACAACTGGAATCCAGTTAATAATAGCTAGATTTACAGTTGTACGTACAGCTGTTATTTACAGCTGTATGCTTTTGAAGGAGTACACACCACGTCAGGCTTACCCCTTCAAAAGCATACAGCTGTAAATAATATTTTTTAAATTTTTTATCAATGTTGATCAAATTTTCGATACAAAATATGTGAATTCAATATTGATGATCATTTATTACTCATACGTGAAAATGAAAAAAAAAAAAATAGTTATAAGAAAAGATAGCATTTAGAGTTGTACAAAAATAAAATGATCCTAAAGTTTAATAAAATTGCATACTTACGTATTATAGTTGGTATACTTCTAGCAGATTTATACCAATAAGTAAAAAAAATATCCTTTTAAGATTTGAGTCGAGACAATTTATTTGGGTATTCAGAATCGTGTCGTGTCGTGTATTCGTGTATAAGATAAAATAAGATAAAAATGTACATATATCAATGCACAGCAGAACTGCAAAACAAATTTTTTCCTCCTTTTCAAGTTTTACAAATTATTTTTTATTATTGTTTATATACTATACTAATTAGAATACTTGTGAACTGTAGAAGGATCATATACACCAAAAATCGTATTAGATATCAAATTTTTATAACTGAGCACAGTAACGTATATACTATTATACGTATATATTATAATATACTACTGGAGGTAGCCCCCAAGCGGCCGCGCGCGTGACCAGGGGCCGTATTCTGTAAGGATTTTCGTTCGAGTCGTACTGACTCGACTCGAGTAGCGCTGCGCGAGCGGTGTGCGAGCAGCCATGGTCCTAGTGACATTCTGGGGAATAAATGTTACCTACTTTTTCAGGACGGCTCGTACATATTTCATGAATGCGAATACTTACGCGCATTTCTTGCGCTAAACGCACATATTAAAATAACAATGTGATTAATGAGGAAAGAATAATAATGAATAAATAATAATGATAAATAATTATAATTATAATGAATTAATAATCCGAATTTAATAAGCTTATAAGTAAAAGAATAGAAGTAAAGAAAAATAATAAAATAATAAAAGTAAAAGAAATGAAATTTTTAGTTTATTTCAAGTAGAAAAATTTATTACAACATTTTTTATTTAATTTTTTATTTATTTAAAATAATAATGTTTTTTTTTATTCAAAATACAAAATATAGCAATAATCAGAATCTATCGTTTTGTTAAAATTGTAAAAACTTAAAATCTTATCATCTGCCATTGTCAAGTTTAATACTTGTATGCGACACCCACATTACGAATAAATTTCCCTTATTTCTTCTTTGGTTAGGGCATGTTTGTTGGGAAAAAGTAACCAATAAGTCCCATCATTACTTTTAGACCACATTGGTCCATTATCCATAACGAGAGACATGTTAAAAAATTTAGGTTCACACAGCAAAAGAATGCTGTCCTTGACAGAACTACTTTTTATAACTTGACACTTTACTCAAAATGAAGTCTTTTTGAGATTACTTATAAGGCAGAAAACGAGACGAACATATCCATAGCACTTAGAATCTAAGAATAAATAAATTTAAAAAACACATAACTGAAAAAAACGCTTTACTCATTGTTTAAAAATCGTTCATCATTCAGGTCATCTTCCTCTTCATTCAGAAACTCGTACTGATAATCTTCATGATTTTGCCTTAATTTATATCTTTAAAAAATGATAAAACTGTAATTTTCTATTAATGTAATAAATTTTTCTACTTGAAATAAACAAAAAGTTTCATTTCTTTTACTTTTATTATTTTTCTTTACTTCTATTCTTTTACTTATAAGCTTATTAAATTCGGATTATTAATTCATTATAATTATTATTATTTATCATTATTATTTATTCATTATTATTCTTTCCTCATTAAT
Source organism: Nasonia vitripennis (assembly GCF_009193385.2). Lineage (NCBI taxonomy): Eukaryota > Metazoa > Arthropoda > Insecta > Hymenoptera > Pteromalidae > Nasonia > Nasonia vitripennis. The sequence goes on from NW_022279729.1 coordinate 341,972, forward strand.
CACATTGTTATTTTAATATGTGCGTTTAGCGCAAGAAAAGCGCGTAAGTATTCACATTCATCAAATATGTACGAGCCGTCCTGAAAAAGTAGGTAACATTTATTCCCCAGAATGTCACTAGGACCATGGCTGCTCGCACACCGCTCGCGCAGCGCTATTCGAGTCGAGTCAGTACGACTCGAACGAAAATCCTTACAGAATACGGCCCCCAGGCGTAGAGAGAGACAGCTGCTCCAAGGTACATGCTATCTCTCTCTAACTGCGCTCTGATTGGTTGCGCGCTACTCCCCTCCGACAGAAACTTCTGCAATACAAACAAAGATCGTCTGCCAAGCTCCGCGAACTGCACGAGTGACTTGCATATATCGCAATAAAAAAAATTTCAGTAATTGCGGAATCGTTAGAAAGGTTTGCAAATGTAAACCAAAAAATTGTGGGTCCTTTTGTTTTTTAATGAAAAATAAAAAAACTTTCTCAGTCGCGAGAAACCTAGAATATACGGTTTTCTCAACGAATATTTATGTTGTAATAATAAAACTAGCATGATTCGTTTGCAAATTAATTGCGGATTGCAAATATATAAGTTTATTTTCGTAATTAGTTGAATTTATTTAATTATAAATTTATTTTATTTTTGGACAACTATTGACAAACGATACGACATCTGGGCGGACTCTTTTGCTCTTTGCAATCCGAGCGGAGCCGAAGGCCTCGGAGGCTCGGGCTCGACATAACCTCAAAATAACTACTTATACATATAAGGATTAAATTGTTTTTCAACAATATTTGTTTGTTAGTGTAAGTGTTGAAGTGGTGCAGTGCATCTGATTTTTGAAGCGAAAATTTTGGACAGGTTGAAACAAACTGGCAAGCCATAAATCACTTCTATCCTGGATTTGAATGCTGGTTGTCTGGAGTTGATATCAAGATGCAACAGTTGTTTGAAGCTGTTGTAACTGAACGTCGTTCAAGCTCGACGAGGAAGCTCTGGCCGAGATCCTGCTGCAGGAGGACGTCAAGGACCGCAGCATCGTCGTCGTGTCAGTTGCCTGAGCCTTCAGGAAAAGTGAGAGTTCCTGCTCGACTTTTTCCTGTGCTAAGTGTATGAATATCAAGGTGAGAAAAAGTCAGTCGGTTGTACGAAAGGATATGAACGTCCCGAAGTGGCGCGGTAGCTCTGGCTCATCAAGGTTTTCTTTGGAATTAGCAGTGCACGAGCTCTTTGTTACCTACGATAGCTTATTTAACTGAGAATGATTGGTTTTATTTCAGGACGATCTGTCTCAACAGTTTGGACTTAATAACTTGGACGCGGATCCGTTGAGATGTAAAACCTGGCTTGCCCAGAAGAAGCACATTTTTGTACTGAGTCAAGCTGGAAAGCCGATATACTCTAGGTACAGTTCGGAAGACAAACTAGTCACAGTCATGGGAGTCATGCAGGCTCTTGGGTCTTTTGTTCAAGCTGGTAACGACATAATTCGATCTGTACACGCAGGAGACACAAACTTTGTGTTCATTGCAAGGGGCCACTTATTCTGGTGACTGTTTCGAAGACTCTTGAGAGTGTACCGCAATTAGTGCTGCAGTTGTCGTAAGTAGAAGATTAATTGTATCTTGGGGGTATACTTGAAATAAATGTTAAAATTTACCCTGTTTGCAGCTATGTATATAATCAAATTCTGTCCGTATTAATGCAATCTCAATTGACAAGAGTGTACAAGCAGAGGAGAAATTTTGATCTGAGACGATTATTGACGGGCAGTGAAAGGTTCATAGACCATTTGTTAAATTTCATGGATAGAGAACCAGCGTTTTTCCTAGGCGCTGTCAAATGTCTACCTCTTTTGCCTGCTATGCGAGATGCGATAACGCAGACGATTGTACAAACGTGCGGGAAAATAAAGGTATTGATTTTATATCAAATTTTCAATTAATGACAATTTTTAAAATGATTACAAGTGCATTTCCGCTTCGTTTTCAGAATTTAGTCTTTGCAATACTCTTAGCGAATAATCAATTAATCACGTTAGTTAGAATGAAGAAGTTTTTCATACATCCAGCTGATCTCCATTTGATTCTTAATTTAGTAGATAGTTCAGAATCCTTTAAAACTGCTGAAAGTTGGACACCAATTTGTTTGCCAAAATTTGACTCTAATGGCCTTATGCATGGACACGTGTCTTATTTAGCAGAAGATTGTCAAGCTTGTTTGTTACTGCTGACTGTGGATGGGGACGTTTTTTTTACTCTTTCTGAAGCCAAGCAGGTACATACACTATCTCATACATTACAAACTGGCGGGTGGCTCTGGCTCATCCTCATGGACACCCAGGGCGCCTTCGACAGTCTTTGACTCTTCTGCTCTTGCAGTCTCCGAGCCAAGCCAAAGGCCTCCAGAAATCACTTCCATCCTGGATTCGAAGAATTCTAGCTGCTCAAACAATTTAAATCACCATCAAAAACCATCTGTAGAAGCACTCATTCAAGGACTTATCCAACATTATTATAGTAGTAACACGTGGTTGCGTAACCAGATAAAGGAGAAGAAAAGGATGGTCAAGGCTTTGTAGGTTGGAGTGTTGCACTAGAGACAGATGCTCATCATCGACATCATCAATGAAATCACATCGGTTGGACCTAACATTTTGCTCTGGGACAGAGTCACGATTATGTAACCGTACAAAATTGAAAATGTTCAGAGCAATTATTTAGTACCAGTGTAAGTGCCAGTCATTTCATTTTATCATTCAATCATTTACCATGTGCCACTGTATGCATGCATATGTGAGACATGATATATTTCCTGATAAGCCAATTGTTGCATACACTGACACTCTCTTTTAAAAATCAATCAACTAATTAATTTTTCAAGTACTGATTTTTTTTCCAATTCCTGTAGCTGTATGAGTATAAATAATTCTTCAGTTCATATTATATAAAATCTGTGGATGAACTTGAAGAAACTTGAAATCCATATTTTACAAAGCATTAACTCAAACTTTAATGATGGATTTTCTCATTTCAGAGCCCTGGTGGACCAATTGGAATTGGTCCTAGACTCACACCAAGAGTAAATCAATTGAGAAGGGAAGAATGTATAGATGTTGTAGCAGGGCGAGAAGCTGCACATGAAAAGGAAATTCACAGTGCAATGCAAATTTCTCAGTCATGGGAAGATTTGACTTTTGAAACAGAAGGATTTTCCTTCAAGGACTCATCTACAGAGTCCCCACCATCAACTATGTTTGCAACAGCTTCTAATTTATTGCCACAATTAAGGACAGATAAGCAAATGATACCCAAGAAGATCTTTGATCCTCTGAGTTTAAGTTTATCACCTGGTAGTCCTCCATCATGTTCCTCACCCTCCCCCACAAGGTCTGGATTGGGCCAACGTCAGTGCTATTCACCAAGTTTACATGCTGTTGCATGGAAAAATGGTTCACTGTCTCCTAGCCCAACCAGAAAGGCATTTGCCACAAGGTATGTGTTAAACACATGCAAATTGAAGATATATTTCAAAAAATGAAATTGACAATAGAAACAGAATTTATTTATTTTGATGCATATTTTAGGCGGAGTTTGAGTCCCATATCGATTCGTCCGAGTTGTCTCGGTGGTACTGGTGGAGCAATTAAAAGAAAATTCAAACTTTATGAATCCGGAGGAATGGATCGCGTCCTGCAGCCTCCTATTAAAAGAGCCTTTAATCTAATAATGTCTAATCCTTCAAGGTAAAGTTTTCACTAAAAATCAAGTTCATGGTAATTGGATTCTTTTATTTAATAAATGTGTCTAACAATTCCAGGGCAGAGACGATACCCAGTCCGTTTTCATCGATAACCGTGAATAGCACAGGTTCAGTTGGAACTCCAGAGTCGCTTTCTAGCGCAGACTTTCCCAACTTCTCGAATCAGTTGGCCGAAGAAAATAGTCCATCGTCGAGTCTGGCACTTCTTCAAAGTGACGACGCCAGCATGTCGGACAGTAATAGCGATCCACAACAGGTCAAAGCAATGGAGGCCGAGGTATCAAGTAGTTAGGAAAATCCATGCAATAGGTGAACGAACGTCACGACAAGATACATAAAATTATATCATATCCAAACGCTTCTTTCCTTCGTTAGAAAAAAAACCTGCCAGACGAAACGTCAGAGTGTATGTTTCGGAGTTTCAGCTCATGATCCTTTTGGAGTCAGTCTCTCACTCTATGGGTAATTGCACCAATTGAAAAGGATGAGCATCTATGAATTATTTGTAAAAAGCAGTATGCAATTTAATTTGCAACTGATATAGCCGTAAGAGAATTACGTATGCAGTACATATATGAAGTTTTTATATACCAGACTTAAGAAATTCATATAAATATTTGTATTTTAATTTTAGATTTTCCTGCTGTCAATTGAATTGACAAATGAATTGCTCAGAGGATGTAAATGCTTTTATACGTAGAGCAGGGCGAACTGCCAAGTTTTAAAGCAGTGGATAATTTTTATTAGTTCTTTTGCGAAGTGAAGAAAAAATTGTAGATCAACTCAAAGAAAGGAAAATTCCTATCAATATGATAATGTTCGTATTTTTCATTAATCAATTATTATACAAATAACAGAACTTTTAATTTCAATATTTTGTTAAAGGATAAATCCAAATGAATTGCAATCACTTCAAAAAAAGTTGGAAGCGTTACTTGCACGTGATGTCGCGTTGAAGGAAAGTGCACAACGAGCTTTTAAGTCCAATGCTACTGCAATTGTCGGAGACCAGTCAACGTTTCTGTATACAGTTAAGGGGGTGTCACACCCAGATCTGCGATTTTATCGGCCCATAGGCCGGTAATGCAGATAGTATGTAATATGTACGATACATGATAGCAAACGCCATCTTACGAAAACCAAAATTGATTTAAACATAGATGGCGCCAGGCATGCTAATAATAGTATTGAATTGATAGGTCCATACATTTCAGTGTAATAAATCTATCAGTGTCGAAATAGAAATACTATTATTAGCATGTCTAAGTGCGTATTTCGCCTACCTGAATTTTTAATTAAAAATAAGTAATTATGCGTATTTAGCCTATACGCGCGTGTTTCGCCTACACGCATTTTTAACTATAAATGAATAATGGTGCGTATTTAGCCTATACGCGCGTGTTTCGCCTACACGCATTTTTAACTATAAATAAATAATTGTGCGTATTTTGCGTATACGTGCGTGTTTCGCTTACACGCATTTTGAACTATAAATAAATAATTGTGCGTATTTAGCGTATACGCGCGTGTTTCGCTTACACGCATTTTTAACTATAAATAAAAAATTGTGCGTATAGGTGCGTGAATCCGTTGGGTACGACTCATAGCACTGCTTGAAATTGTGGAAAAACCCCCTGATCAAGAAGCTTACTTTTGTCTGCAAAATCGGATACCTTCCTGCACTCGCGAGCGTCGATCTTGCCGGCACGTTTCTGATGATTGAGAGATAAATGTCATGAAGTTCGAATTGGTGTTGCGAAGCGTAACCACGAGCTGAGTCAGCTGTTCTTTGTACAACTGCAACACGGTACAGAACATTCCCTTGCGGATCCTGGGTGCGAGTGAAAACTTGCTTGGCTATACCGTCGATTTCCGCGTCCTTCTATATGCGGCAGATGAACGGATCCGGCGAGGCCTGCAGCAGTGATTGACGAAATTTTTACTGAACGTGCCTATGTTCTTCATTAACCACTTTTCAACCGAGTATTCAAACTTGGCGTCGTAGTGAATGCTGCAAAAAAATCGGCAACACTGCGGACATCGCTTTTTACGAACGATCACGCGAGTGGTTGATGCTGTTTATCAACCAGCGGTGTATACGTTCGTGGTACGCCTTAGAATGGTATCAACAGCGAACTCGACTTGATCCTTGGTATGAGCTTTGATGATAAACTCTCGATCGGCCTTGATGCATGCTTCCATGAAATTCTTGTTAATTTTAGTGACGTTGAGCAAGTGGGAGATCTTCTGGGCTACAGTGTTCGTGGAAAAAGTAGCCTAATCGCTGTTGTGCTCCTTGCGGAAATGCATCGAGTCAAAAAGAGCATGACAGCGAGGGAAGTCTTTGTTGATCATGCCCACTTCTACCTGCGTACAAAAATGCTAAACAGTACGACCAAAACTAAAGCTTCAATAATGAATAAATAATCATTAATAAATTTAAAAAATCGTTCATATCCCGTATCTTCTTTTTCTTCTCCTTTTGAGACTTCAAAATACGTAGAAAACGATTATGGTCTTGCGTAGAAAAGATTCTTTCCATGTCTATTGATCCTCAACATCTCGGGTATCAGAGCAGTGTATGTGCAAATACTGCGCTCAATAATCTTCGCTTAAAATCTACACTAACGTTTCTTTCTCTTCGATCCTGTATAAACAAAGAAAAAAAGATCAATTTAGTACTAATGTTAAAGATCGAATATCTTTTCATAATGAAATTTATTATGTGCATTTCTTACCCCCTCAATATTATTTAACTGCGTGAATGGCACATATTTCGAAATGAATTTCACACTAGGCTGTTTCTTATAAAGTACAGTCAGAAGAGTTTGTAAAAATATTTCTATTATGTCTTCTATAAGTACACCAATGTCATCCTAAAATTTGTGACATATTAGACATTACTATCGTTCTATAAAAAATTATCCAAATTTACTCTTTTAGCGAATTTCTTACCAAGTCTTCGGATAAGTCTAGTGAATCACGTTGACTAGAGAAAGAACCGCGCGATGCAGCTCTTCGCCGAGCCTTGAAGCGTTGAACTAACGGTCTAATAGCTGGATTTGTCGGATCATACAGGGCAATCAATCTCTGCATAGTAAAAAAGTATTTAAAATAAATATATAGTTTGATCATGTATAATTATTTGCATTATGGCATTTGATATATCTACCTGCAATATAAATATTTCTAGAGATGACAAGTTTGCCAATACAAAGCCAATGTGGTTTCTAGCAGTACTTGGATTATTCAGCATACCCTGCATTAAGCTTGAGTCACTTAAGCACATTAGCAAGCCATCTAAGATAAAATTTGCAGAAAAATAATGTTGGAAGCTTTATCAATGCATTTTTATATTTGCTTGCTTAAAAACAGATTTTTCAATACTTACGTGTATTATGATGCGGCACAAGGTTTCAGATTTTAGACATTAGGGTTGGTAGAGCCTTTATGAGAACATCGCGCACTTGGGGACCTAAGCCTCTATGAACTATCAAGTGATGAAGTATACTCCACATGTTATTCTGTACCGCGATATTTATCGCATAAAGTTCATCGTAGAAAGTATTTGTAGACAAGAAGTTTCTGGAAAAAAATGCGAAATAATCATTAGATTAGATCAGTAAAATTCGTAATCTAATGAGTTTCAATTTTTATTAAACTTACTCCTGCAAGGGAATATATCTCCATTGCTCTACCAAATTGTCGTTTATGCAAAGTCATATCTCCAGCATTTTCAACTAACTCTTGTACGTTTCAATCCAAATATTAATCCAAGCTTGGTAGCATCGTAGACTGTCGTTTTAATATCAGATCCAAAAAAGTGATAAAATTTGTTCTGTAAAAATAAGATACATTGTTAATTGAAAATTAAGTTTTGTTGAATTTATATGAATATACATTGCGGGTGATACATACCTTAATATAATCTTATACACTCCAAGATTTGTAACTACTATACAGGTGTCTACTGTTGGTACCTTAACTTTAATATTAGATATATCATTTACTATAGTACAAATCCTATTTTCGTTATTCCCTGAAGTAGAATCGCCATCGCTTCTTGCACTAGATAATGAGTATATACTGTTAATAACTTCCTCGCTTTTGTCAAAAGAGAAGCGAGCAATCACTGAGTCCTTGCTGAAATCAGATTTACCCTTCTTTTTCATTTCTGACAAAGGGCGAGAAACTACATAAACAAACAGATGTCTTATATCGGAAATATAAAAAAATCTGCTGGTCAAACGAATATTTTCACAGTTTTCTGGCATCTTGTGAACATGGGATGGGATAGCAGATGTGATACGTTCATGAACCTAAAACAAACACAATTGTTTACAATACACGTTGATAAGTTGTGACATGCTTGAAAGTTAATAAAGTTTCAATTACAGTTAAATGATTCAAAGATGATAAATAACGAGTATAAATAGTTCGACCGTTGTTTAGGCATTGGGGAATAATATAGGCATCGTTTGATAATGCAATAGGAGTAGTACTACACTTAATAGTGTCAGATTGTTGATTAGGAAAAAAGCCAGACTCGTTCGAATTTTCATTATCATTGGATCCTGCTTCACTGTTGCTATCTCGGTTGCTGTTATCTAAAACATTAAATGTTGTTATTACAAAAAAGTGTAATGCAAGTGTTGATTTATATAATACGTTGTAATCATTGAAATAACTTTACCTGCTCGTGTTCCACAAGAATCAAAATTAAGATTTCTCGTTTCAGCAAGTTTCTGTCTAAGTATAACAAGCTGTTTAACTGATAGTTGCTTCAGACCACGCAGTCTTGATCTTGTGGTGGGAAAACTTTTGGAATCATCATTATCTGCTTCTTCAGCCGGCATAGTTGATCATTGTGATCCTCCATTTTTCAAGGGGTACGTATAGTTACTGCCTGGCTTTTCTAAAACCAAATGCCACTGTTCCTTGCAGTGGTTAGTTATTAATAACATCACAGTATCAAGTTCTGTATCTTGACAAATGCAAAGCCCAGTAATTTTTCCATCTATTTTGGTGGAACCAACTTGCTGACCAATTTCAAAATTAACCACAATTATTTCTCCCTGCTCTGTACCAACAATGCCCATCTGACCAGAAAATGATACACCTTTCCACCAAACTATAGCACTTGGCCTAAAATAATAACAAAATTTTGTATTAGTTTCTTGAATTCACAAATATGTGTAGACAAAAAATTTGACTCTAAAATTTACCTTGAATATGAGTTTTGTGCATTCAAAGAAGAATAGAAGGTCACATCTTTTGTTGTCTACTTCTGTTCGGTTGGATAAAACTCATCAACCAAAGTTTTAGCTGGAACTATGTAAAGTGAACCATCAATACTGGCTATCAGCAGTCAAGAGCCAAGTGGATCAAAGTGAAGCAAAGACATGCTATTTTTTTTCTAGAACTTTGAAATCATGGAATTTTTTTAATGACTGGCAAAGAAGATGAATCCTTTAGGTAATAAAGCCCAAGGTCGGAGGCACTGGAGACAAAAGCCAGAAATTGTCTGTGACGAAATTCACTGCGAGCTGCATGGTGCATATCATTAGCCTTTATCACACACTGGAGTTCGAACAGGCCCTCTTGACTCAAGTCCACCCCATTCTGCTTGGTTTTTAACTTCATTTCTGCCATCACATCCTTCTGTAAACAAAGTAAACTGAATAAATAAGTCTGATTACTAGTGCTTCATTTAATTATTTGATTCCAAGCAGGCATTAATTTAATTTTTTAATACATTTAATACATTTCTCTATTTAAAGCTCCAGTTGAGTCTTACGTGTTAATAATATAAAGTACAATGAAAGAAATCAATACTAAAACAAGTGATTCCAATTATACTGCATCATTCTGTCTGCGCAGGCAGCTTTTTCAATTATGCATAACATATTCATCACTGTTTTTAAATAAAATATCAAGGCTTGCAATATTTATCCACAGATCATTTTTGTAAAACTTATTTCAGTTATTACTGTTCGCATGCTTGAAACCAAATATAAAACAAGTGAATAGTGCCAGAATCGTATTTTACAACTCACTTATTTCTCTTTCAAAAGATATACTTGCCATACAAGATCCTAAATTTTGGAATAGACCCGTAGCTACATGTGAAGTTCTATAGCTGACTGCCGGACTACTCAAGGACGATCAGCTGTTGTGTCGCAACAATACTGCTTATTGCATTCCAGCATCGACAGTACACTCTATGAAATTTGAATATTCATAAAAATAGAGTACAGAACAGTATCTTAGTTGAGCAGTTCATTTTTCCTCTTTGACAATCCATCTAATATATGTCACTGAAAAATAAGGATTTAATGTTAACCACAGTTGCAAAATCTAACTCTAACTTTGTTCCACTACTCTGTCTTTTTTTAAATAAACCGTAAAAATATTAATATTAGATTGTGATAACAAAATAGGTAGTAATCAAATTAAATAAGTAGAATTGGTTGTAGACTATAATAAAATTAAAATGAAGATTAAAGAAAACAGCGTAAAAAATACCTTCTAGTAGATCTTGGCATAGTGACTAAAAGTTTCATGTTGGGCACCTAGCCCGTGCCCAGGCTTACGATCATGTCCAGTCTGCACGAGTTGTATAGACTGGATAGGACTGCGACGAGCTCAGCTCGCCTGTATTGCGCAATTGCAACGTGTAACACAAGATTCAGAATATGAAGTCCTGCACTATTTCCTTTACGAACAAACAAAAAGAAGTTAAATATTGTAAGAAATCACTGTGGCAAAGTCAAAATCCGTATAAAGATCTGTATGAATCGAACAAAATTTGAAGTATCTAGTTTTAATATAAATATATGCATGAAAGCAAATGGAATGAAAATATATAAGAACTCTTAAGCTAAACCAAGATAAACTCCCTTTACATGCCATTTCTTTTCTACTCGAGATAAATACTTGAAATTTTGTATAGATACAACACAAATTAAAAAAAAAAATAGTGTTGGCTATTTACCTTTTAGTACGTCTTGAAAAAACAACAAACAGTATATGAAGACCAAGCGATATCAGATGTATCCGTAGCTAACCTGATCAATTTCAAAAGTTGATCTTCAAACATAACCTCTCCCAAACTTATTGCGGGTCATGTAGATACCACTAGCCTAGCCATAACCTTAATACACAGGAAAAGCACATATTTTAATTTTTCAAGCTTATAAATCATCAATTAAAAAGATCAAATGTCACTTACTTTAAAAGCTAATAAAAACGTGGAATGCTGCCTCGATCGAGACTGTGACGCCGATGAAAGTACTGTAAATGCACTAGATCGACCACAACGTACTTACATTTATATATATATATATATATATATATATATATATATATATAGCTTATACGTATATTATCGGAGCCGCTCTGCATCGTATAAGAGAGAATTGAAACCGCCAAACGCGAATGAACCCGCCGGCTCGCCGGCGGCCCGACGACGCCGGACTCTCGCACGTGCTTACTGCTTGACTCAACAGTACGCCTTGCCACTCTTGCCAGTTGCCATATAGCTATACCTATACCTGTCGCATTGCGGCGCTGCCGACTGCCTGCCGTCCTGTATTTATGTTATGTATATATATACGCCTTGCCATATAGCTACAGCTGTCGCATCGCGGATTTGCCGACTGCAAGCATAAACAGAAAGACAATACTGAGCAGTTGAGCAATAATAAAGAGTCGGCGTTAGTCAGTGAGTCTCTAATCATATTTTTAATTATTTATTTATCTCTGTGTATAAAGCACGCAATAAAGTGTGCAAATGATTTGAAATGCCAAATAGTGTGCCAAGTCGGCAGCAACAGCAGCAGCGGTAGGAAAGCAGCAGGTCACTGGATCAAATACCGAACACAAAATTCCGAGTGGCTCGCTCAGTGTAAATAGTCCAAAGCCTTCAGTATCAGCGGCGGCAGCGGCAGCCGTTGACTCGGATGTCGAAGACGAGCGCTACAAAAATACGGATTGCAGCAACTCTGCAGCAGCAGAAGTACCACCTCTAAAGATAGTACGTCATTCCACAAAGTACAACTTTAGAGCATCAGGAACATCATCATCAGGGTAGCAACAGAAACGTCAAAAACACATTGAATCGCGGTCATCATCAGTTGCCTTACGTCGTGGCAAGTTCAAACAATAGCAATGATCCCATGGATAAAGATCAAAGCATGTCTGCTGAATTGACTTCTAGTCTGCTAGATAATAGCAACGGTGGCGGAGTAACGTCAAAAAGTGATTAAAACAAGACTTTAGTGGTGTTTTGGCCACCGATACCGAGTCGTCATGATCAACAACAGCAGCAGCACATCATCAGCATATTCTTAGAAGTTCTCATCGAGGCAATTGGGGTGGTGGTGGTAACGGTGAAACAAATATTACTAGTAATAATGGAAATTGTTCGAATTCTTTGCCATTGTCAACTATAATAGCAGATCGTTCGAATAATGCGTCACCACAGCAGCAGCAGCAGCAGCAGCAGCAGCAGCAGAGCAGACGTCATTCACCAATGCCAGAATCGAGCGGTGTTTCACTACTACTTAGCTGACTCTGTAAAATCTGCATTAATAGATTCAAAATGGTCCTCCAGTCAAACCATCCTCATCATTGTTATCAATATAGTGACATTAAGACTGTAGCAGCGCAGGATGTGAAAAAGAAGAAAGTTTGGAAACTAACACAAAAAAAGAGAGTGGTCGTCGAACTGCATCCTAGGAAAAGAAAATTAAAATCAAGCAAAGAGGCGCAGCAGGCAGCAGCAGCAACATCCACAAATGAGACTAGCAAAACTACTGGGACATACGCAGTACATGAGGGCCAGAAATTCATCCACATGATCTGCCAATCACTAATTGCTATCAACTATTTTTAAACATTCTAAAACAGGCATGTTATTTTTTCATTATTTCAATAGTTTTAAAGCCATTTATACATATATTTTTTTTTTTTCATTAAATTTACTTTATTTTTTCTTTAACCTGAATAGATTGAGCAAAGAAGAAAAGATCTATTTCCAGTTCAACCTAAACCTCCGCAAGGATTCAAAGATTACCTAATGAATCGATGCACTATCTGGTTATGTACTAGCTGGCAATGTCAATAAAGAACCAAATATCAATCCACCAGTCAATTTGTCGTCGGTGGCAATGAAAAAACTTTATGTTGAACAAGAAGAAGAACGTTATAGATTGAGAATGCAGCATGTCGTGAAAAAGTATAAACTAGTCTTGTTGGTGAAACAGGAAATTCTTAGGGTTCATGGCAGAGCTGCTAGAGCTCTAGCTAATCAGTCACTTCCTTTTTCTGTTTGTACAATTCTTAAAGATGAAGAAGTTTATAATGTCATTACACCAGAGCAGGAGGAAAAAGATAGAAATGCAAGAAGTAGATATAATGGAAGATTATTTCTAAGTTGGCTACAAGACATTGATGACGAGTAGGAGAAAATTAAGGCTTGTATCTCTGATGTATCATGTAAAGTCTGTCAACTTGCAAAACTATAAGAATATGTAAATAATTTAATTTTTTCATACTTGACACACAGGAAGCAATGTTGCTGAAACACCACAACGAAGCAGAATCTTTGCATGCTGTTCAACGTATGGAGTAGGAATGAAAATTAAAGGAAGTTGGACTTTGTGAATTGAAAGCTACTCCTCAAATAGAAGATGTTCATGTGCCAATAGTACGTGTCTCTGATGACTTTGATCTTTTGCCAGCTCAAATGTGTGATGATTGTAGCAGCAGCAGCAGCAGCAGCAGAAAAGAAACAAATAATACACGTAATGTAAATATTTTGTAATTATAAAAATAAAAGCTTATTATATGTAACATGAAGATAAATGTACAGTAGGATGTAATAAACTGACTACTAGATAGTAGGTAATTTGCGATTTAATTGATTTTCTTGGAACAAGTTTCATTACCATTTACATTTTTGTTAACTTGAACATCAACAGGCTTGTCATAGCCCATAATCCTTACATAGTGACTTTGATCTGTGAAACTTTTAGCGTCTAAAAATACAGGTTTTCCTTTTATAGCGCACGTTGTAAACATTCCAAGATCAGTTGGTAATGTAACATCCTCTGGAGTAAATTCAATTTTTTTCTCTCGTATTACGCGCGACTGTGCAATGCATTCACGACAATAACCTGACAATAATAACGTGCACGGCGCAATGATGCGCGGGTACCGTGACTGCCGTGCGCCGGCAAGCGGTGCAAGACTGCAAGACCGCATGCTGATTGCGATGGGCTGATTGCTGATGCGTATATCTATAGATAGTGCGTATGAGGGTTCGACCATTGAGGGCACTGTGTATACTGCGAAGGAATATATAATATACGAACGATAACGTGCTGGAAAAAGTATGTTTTACCATTGCGAGACAAATAGCGTAATTCAAAAATTACATCGCAGCGTTTCCTGTGTGTCTCCTGCGTGTACGATTATGAGTATAGAGTAAGGTAATTCTATACCTACAGGATATTGTAGTGCGTTACGTTCCTGGGCTAAGTACCGCGGGCCTGCGTCGGCGCGTCCGACGATGCAATAGCGTAGGTCAGTTGTACCCTAGTTGTCTCTGTCTGGTCACTGACAGACTGACAGTCACTGACGTCGCTGACGTCGCTTCACTCTGTATAAAGCTGATTCTGCTGAATAGCTGCAGAGTCCTCTGTCTTTCTACCCCCTCCTCTCTCTCTCTCTCTCTCTCTCTCTCTCTCTCACTCGTTCATTCTCAAGCGATCTCAAGTTTGAAGTGTCTGAACTCGCTCTCGCTCTACCATAACCATACTTACTCTCTTGCACTGTGGTTCGCGCAACGATCGAGTATATCACATTTCGGCAATAATGATGCGGCGAGTGATGAAGAAGAAAAATCCTAAGGGAACGATAGCCACAAAAGGTAAGTAACCCAACATACAAGCAATGTATCTACATACTTGATAACGAAGACAGACGATTCGCTTACACTTATTTTGTCTTTTGTTGCAACAACCCAAGGGCGCAGGACCACGAGAGCCGCTAAGAAGGATGGACAAAAATTACTCGACGAACTCAAACGCCAGGCTGAGGCTGAGGCTCAACGTCAGCGACAATTGCAGGAGCGTAGGGAGCTAAGAGAAGCGAAAAAGCGCGAGCAAGAGGAGAAAAAGCGAGTGGAAGAGGAACTACGTAAGGAACAAGAAAAGTGCGAGGAGGAGAAAAAACGCGAGGAAGAGAAAAAGCGAGAGGAAGAGAAAAGCCGCGAGGACGATAAAAAGCGAGAGGAAAAGAAAATGCACGAGGACGATAAAAAGCGAGAGGAAGAGAAAAGGCGCGAGAAAGAGAAAAAACGCGAGGAAGAAAAAAAGCGCGAAGACGATAAAAAGCGAGAGGATGAGATGAGGCGTCGCAAAGACGAACAGCAGAAACGTCGTCGTGATGTATCGAGACAACGATACGATAGCTACAGTCGCGACTCTGGCAAGCGTCGGCGAAGTCGTGACTACAGTCCGGAGGTTGAGCGTCGTGGTGGCCATCGCAGTCGTAACCACTCTCTAGGCCGACGTGACCAGCATCGTCGTCCCAGTCCATCTCCTCAGTTTCGCTTTGCTCGTCATGGAGCACTCCCTCAACAGCAGTCAACTTACGAGGAGGTGCAGATGCTCCGTGCAAGGGTTCGTGACCTTGAGAATGAAACTCGCCTACGAGAATCAGAGTTTCAAGACTGGCATCGACGCATGCAAGGAATGATACAGCCGGCTCTGATATCACCAACTAATTCCCATTTTACTACCGAAGAAAGTGATTTGAAAATGAGAGATGTAAGTAACTATCCATTACTTTTCCGACACTGCTTTAGTCCTCGATTGCATAAATAACATTAATATCAAAATTATGTGTTACAGAGAGTACGCCGTTATCATGAGAACAACTGTGACCTGAAAAAAAAATTGGAAAACGCTGAAAAAAGAATTGCAGAACTGCAGGCACAGAGGCAGACTACAGTTACACCCTACCAACAACTAAGCAACTTTCCACAGGTATGCGAACATAAATAGTTGATTCATATTGTATAATATAATATAATAATCATTTTGAATTAATTTTTTTTTTTCAGTTCCAACCATCAACGTATCTACCGAATCAAGGGAGGTTCTATTAATCGTTGATTTGTACTAAAGAGAAAATAAACTTGATAAAAAGAAAATACTAAAATAATATAACTAATGTATAATAACCCAAAAACAATTTGATATCCAATAATATATGTAAAGCAATTTATTTTTATTTATTTTTTATTTTTATTCAACGAAATTTATGATCTTCCTCGAGGAAAAAGCAAAATTACTATTGCATTCAATTCATATTTAAATGTATTCCTATACGAGGCGATGAGGCTTAATTCGCAATTATTTTCTATGTGCAAACTTTGATCTGACGCCGGTATGATCGATGATAGTGTAATGCTGCTCGTAATCTCCAAGACGAAAATGTTGATACCTGATAGACCTTAGTGCGATTATTTCAGTTCATACACTTTTTATCGCAAAATTAATAGTAAAGATATCGGCTAATATATAAATCAATTAATACACGCTTTCAATGTAGTGTAGATGTGTGATCACGATTATTCCCGCGAGACAAGGCGCGCCCTCTCTGGGCGATTATCTCATTGAGCCTTATCTAAAAATCATATACGTTTTCGTAAAAAGCCGTCACTTGTCATTGCTTTGTTTCTGATGACAGCCATAACGTTGCGCAACACGCTGCTGCATGTATCACTCTTTACTGCAGTGCTTTTTTGCAGTGGACGTATTGTTCGAGATCTTCATTGCCACAAGCTATTCATTGTTTCTATTTATTCTGATAATTGTTAAGTGTTCACCATCATGGGTTCTAAAAAGAAAAACTTCAGTCGACGGGTATCAAAGAAATGGGGTCGTCGGTAAGTACAAAGCTTATTGTGTGAACGTAACATTGTTGTAAAGTACAAAATTTTCGTCCTTCGTAAAAAATGATGTCATCAGCTTAGGTAAATAAAGTAAAGTTTTATTAAAATTTAATGTTCATGAAATTTTTTCATAGCGCGTTTTGCTGCTGTTGTTTGCAAAATAGGTTAGAAATAAAATGTAAATAACATACGTATAAAAAAGAAGTTTATGCTAAAGAAATTATTGCTTCATTGTTTCATCCATACTTTCGTCATAATCAATCTCAAAGTTACTGATATAATTACAAAAGTGACAAAATAATTGTCTGATTTACAAGTTTTGCGAATAGTAATACATGCTGAACTCATAGTATTCTCTTTCTATCAAAAATCACCATCGGTGCGTGATCATGCAGCGACGTTTGTAACAGTCCAATCACAAAAATTACATTAGCTACTCTATCCTTGTTAAGTAACTATCCATTACCTCTACTTCTTTTATTGATATTATGATAAAAAACGAGATAGCCGGCCAATGTCGGAGAATGAAGAGCGTACAAGGGTTCAGTCCGTGGGCCAGTCTGTTATTTTCCCTTTCTTTTCTTATTTTGGGACTTTGAGTTTATTAAGAAACACATTTTTCTCGTTGATCTCCCCATTTTCATTCGTTCATGGAAAAAAATTTGGAAACCTCAGACTACGAAGCTTCGAGTGCTGCGTGTCTACTGTCGGTAGTTCCGCGACTGATGTATTTAGCGACATTGCGCTCGAGCATTCAATCAATTCATTTTTTTTCCTGTTTACGCCCGAAATTTCGTACTCTGAGGCTACAAAGCGTTGAGCCCGGGTAGCTTTGAAAGTTTTGACAGCTGATCCTTCAAAATTTTTTTTCCGTATTCCTTTGTGGTTCTGCAGGCGCGGTCTCCTGCCATTATCTCTCTCGACTCGTGGTCCAGAAGCGGCGCCCTATTGCAGTGGTGACTTTTCGTCGATGTTTTTTAGTTTCTATTTTTTTTTTCTTTAAATAAAAATCTGAGTGCTTGAAGTCTATGACTCGTAAAGAAAGAAAAAGTCATGGTAGAAAGAAAGTATTAGTGGTGATCATGTTGTCAATTACAAATTATAGATACAAAATAACGCGTTTGTGCATTTTTTAAAATCGTCTATAATAATGTACTTTCCATCAAAAAAATCCACTATTATATAAAGGTTATAGGCAATTAAATAATTTGCAATTTGTGGTTAATTTTGTATAATTTTGCTGATTGTGAAAAAAAAATGCCAAACGCAAAACATTCTCGCCATCGGCTCGGCTGGCAATCTACACTAGATATGGACTGTCCAAGTTTTGTCCTCTCTGGGCACGCAATATACTACGTAATATACTATTTGATATTATAATCATTCGTAAATTAGACATTACATTGTTATTTAAGAAATATTCACAAAAATAAAAATACTGATTGAATTTTTTTTTTTATTCACGTAAAATTATATCAGTATATTGTGTAACAAGGGCGTAAAGTGGTCAAACAGTAAACCCACTAGCGGGAAAAATCTGCTACTTTCGGTTATTATAGCATAATGTACTATTTCGTAACACGCGAATAATTTTCGCGTTTTTCGTACTTATTCATCGGGCCTAAGGTGGCTCTTTTTTGACCGGCGGGCAAAAAAGTTATTTTAGCGGGCAAAAATAGTATATTGTGTTCGTAAATTAGACATTGTGTGCCAAGGGCGTAAAGTGGGCATTTTTAGGCCGAGTGTGGAGTTTGCAGTACGAATCAAGGCGAGTTAGCCCGAGCCGAAGGCGAGGGCGTTTACGAGCCGCAGCCGAGTACTGCAACCACACGAGGCCAAAAAGCCCACTTAGCCCTTGGTGCACACCATATTTTTCGTAACGCAAGTACAGATTTTTGTGTTTTTTTTTAGATATTGAGTGCGATTGATGCAACTTTTTTCAGAATCGGCGACAACACTCTTAGTAGACTAATTTTTGAATTTATATATATAAATATATAAATATATATATATATATATATATATATATATATATATGTGTGTGTGTGTGCGCGTGTGTGTGTATGTATACATATAGAACATTTCCCGAAAAATGTTAGCGGGCGTTTTTCAGTTTTTTTTGCCCGGCGGGCGTTTTGCGGGGCAAAAGAAAATGAAAAACGCCCGCCGGTCTGAAAAAAGTTACTTTAGTCCCGCTTAATAGGTCAGAAAAACGCGAAAATCATGCTTGTGTTACAAAAAAACTTTTTTGCCCGCTAAATTTATTTTGTAATTTGAAAATTAAGTTGACATTATTTGTTTATTTATTTACCTTTACATAATGATTCAACAAGAGCGTGGTTGCCGTGTCAAAAAATAGCCACCTCAGCCCCGCTTAACATGCACGAAAAAACTCGAAAATACGTCCGCGCGTCACGAAAAATATGGTGTGCACCAAGGGCTAAGTGGGCTTTTTGACCTCGTCTGGTTGCAGTACTCCATTCGGTCTAAATTTCGGTCTAACATTCGGTCTAAAAAAGCCCACTTTACGCCCTTGGTACACACTATACTATTCTGTAACACATGCACGATTTTGGGTTTTTCGTACCTATTAAGTGGGCGTAAAGTACCAGTTTTTTTACCGGCGGGCAAAAAAAGTCGTCAGCGGGCAAAAAAAGTGAGCAGCGGGCAAAAAAGTGAGCAGCGGGCAAAAAAAGTGATATGACTAATATTTTTAATATTTGACTGATTGTAACTATATTTTTAATTTTATTTTGTGAACAAAATGAGCGTGAAAGATCTAAATGAAGCATTTGCTTCGTTTGGCCTTGCTTAGAAAGTAGGGAAATCCTTGTATCACTAGAACTGCTCACGTCAATAATTCAGACATGTGGAACGCGGAATAAATATCTCGTTCCAATTCCGATATGAGAATGTAATGTAAGATTAAAAAAATAGAGTCTTTTACTTCAAATAATTTATCAAATTATTAATATTTTTGTAACATTCTAAAATTTATGACTAGCCTGACTTTTATAAAAAATTTTCTTTTCAATGAAATGTAACCCATAATTATTCAAAACAATATTATTGTACAATTGATAGATACTTCCAATTTATCATGAAGGGTATATTTTACTAAAAGTAGTTCACTGTCTAATTATGCTCAATTTGGGGTATAAGAAAATAATTATTTTGTAAGATCTATTTACTGTTATAGAACATCCAAGTTTTACGATATAGGAAACAACAAATTAGAATGTTGATAGAAATTTTGAAGGTTATCGATTATTCCTCTAACTTTATAAAGAAACACTGCACACATATGGGTGATTATCAGAAAATCGCGATTTTTCGGCCTGACCATAAGACGAAAAAAAAAAACGTTTGTATTATAGGGCTGTTATTGGTTTTAAGTTGTTTTTTTATGTCAATATAAGTTCATATTTTCATGGAAACAGCTACAGGTTAAAAACGATTATTTGCGTGTATTTCTTATGGGAGTTTTTCCAAATTGTCCACGGTAATTACTTTTTGCTCCAAAAACCGTTATAATTTTGTTGTACTATTGTAAAAATCATTTTCCGTACGTTTGTGACTTATTGCAATGTTATTATACAAGAAAATCGAAAAAACTTTTATTTCGAATGCTCCTTACCAAGAATTTTGCTACCCACGGTAATTACGTATTTCTTTATTTTCTGATTTTTGGAAACTTCCGATGCGATAACTGACTAAATAAAAAACAAATAAATACCGGCTAACTAGCGAAAGGGCATGCATAACATTCGAACTAAAGAACCTCAGAGGTTAGATGCTGCAAGTCGGCTGTATAACGAAGTATGAGGTGCCTCTTGCGGTGAAAACGTTTCAGCTGAAAAAGCTGGCGTCAATATTCGTAGTGCCAGTACAGAGCGACCAGTTAAAAAAATATTTGAAAATTCTTGATCATTGAGTACTAGTAGTGCACTTTTTGACCAAATAGGTTATATATAGATATATGACAAGGTTTCGTTGAACCAATTAAAAATTGTTTGTTTGAAATTCGCGATGGCGACATGCCACGGTAATTACTTTTAGACCATATATCAGCCAGCCATTTTAAATATATAGCACACACGGCCTAATTAACTATTGTATTAATTCATAAAAATTATTTAAAGTATTTTTACCAGTTTATGGGGCCCTAAGAATGTTTGCTTTTTGCTGTAGGTCTAGGAGACACTGATATTCGCGTTTGTATTATCTACATAATATAATAGCTTAATATTATGTAGATACCGTGACTCAATTTTGTACGATTACAACAATGATCTGTTTTAATCATAAAGTTCTTATAAATAGGTATAATAAATATTATTTTAGGTTGAAGCTGATTACAAGAGAGAGGGGTAGTCAAGGTATAGCAATACTATTAATGTTGCAGATCATGGTGAAGATAACAGTCGCAACAGTTGTTCAAAAATGGAAGTCGACGACATCGTTATTGATAAATTTAGTAAAGAGGCTGTTGCGAATGTTATCTGTAACAATGAGCGAACTTTCCAAAGTTTCGAAGCAGAAGATGCGACTTTTGGAAACAATGCTGATGGATGCATGGTAGATAAAGTGGTATCTCCAATTATCCCTCCGTGTGCAATATTAGAATCACATGGATTGATAGAGGATCTCAGCGTTTCCGCGAAGAAGCCGCTTAGATCTTACGTTTCAGAAATGGAGATTGAAGGAAGTACATTGGCAGAAGGCGGATGTCTTACCTCAAATACGCTCCCTACTTCTGAGCCATTAGGAATTGACAATGAATCACGGACATTGCAAGGAAATAGCTGTAATGCTCTTCCGCGACAAACAGCGACATGCCAGCTGGCTACTACTGCTTTTGAGCCATTAGGAATCGACACGGAATCAGCAACTTTGCAAGAAAATGAAGGTAATTCGCTCCCGCAACCAACAACGACATGTCAACTGGAAAACAGGGAAAATCCCACGATTACATCAGAAGCACATGAAGCGAGGCGTAGAAACTTCGATGGTCGTAGAATCACC
This sequence comes from Nasonia vitripennis, assembly GCF_009193385.2. NCBI lineage: Eukaryota > Metazoa > Arthropoda > Insecta > Hymenoptera > Pteromalidae > Nasonia > Nasonia vitripennis. The sequence goes on from NW_022279729.1 coordinate 363,715, forward strand.
GACCCTTTACATTTTTATGAAGAACTGCATGCAATGTACATAGAACATGGATTCCGTGAACAATGCAATTTTTATGATCTTTATTATGAACAATGTAGGGATAATGGTTTGTGCTGCAAATTAAAATTTGTCTGTAATCACTGCCGTTACTTCAAATGGGTCAATCTTGTTGATAATAACGGTTCACTTATGGATTTAAACGATGGTGCCGTATCCGGAACGATAGTGGCAGGAACTGGATTTACTCAGTTGAAACAGGAGCTTGCTAGTATGGGATTAAAATTTATGGCTAATGTTACATACAGAGAACATAGACAAAAATTAGTGGCAAGTTTTGAACAAACTTCAGAAGAATCAATGAAAGAGGCAGCCGCAATGGAAAGAGAACTGGCAATAATGGAAGGCGATACAATTGATGGAATCCCATTTATAACTGTACAAGTGGATGCGGCTTGGTTAAAAAGAACGTACAAAAGTGGAAAATTCGATTCTTTATCTGGTTGTGCAGCTATTATAGGATGTCGGACGAAAAAAGTTTTATATGTTGGAGTACGCAACAAACTATGCCATGTTTGCGATCTTGCCGAAAGGAAAAATTGCCTTCCAAAAAAGCATGAATGCTATAAAAATTTCGGCCGCGAACAAAGCTCCAGTTCTATGGAAAAAGATATTATTGTGCAAGGATTTTTAGAAAGCATAGAAAAACATCAATTGATTTATAAGACTGTAATAGGCGACGGTGATAGCAGTGTATATAAATCGATATTAGATAGCAATCCTTATCGGCAACATGGAGTACGAGTTCAAAAAATTGAATGTACTAACCATTTACTTAGGAATATGTGTAATAAAATTGTGGATGCCTCTAGAGGAAGAATGATGCACAATCTGATTAGAGGAAATGTAACATCGTTTCGAGAATATGTAAAAAAGTCTTCCTTCAAAATTCGGCAACATATCGTTGAATTAATTAAAATAAAGAGAAATGAAAGAGATGGCCATTCCGACGTGAGGAGCTTGCAACATCAAATCATCAATTCTGTCAACCATATTTTTGGAGATCACTCCCAATGTCGCAAGTTGAAAGTACCTTGTGAACAAACGCAAGATAAAAATTGGATTCCGACATTAAAATCGACGGGGATGTATACACCTATACAACGAGCCGTATCTGATCTCAGTTGTCATGCTGGAAGTTTATTGAAATCTGAAACTAGCAATCATGTAGAATCATTTAACGCTATTGTTGCTAAGATGGTAGGAGCAAAGCGTATTAATTTTGGTCAAAGGGATTCGTATCATGTAAGAGTACACGCTGCAGTTGTTCAATTTAACACGCAATCCCTTTTATCAAGATTAAACGAAAATTGTGGATTAGAGCCGTCAAATATTATTACATTAATGGAAGAAAAAGCTAAGAAAAAAATTCAGCAAAAGAAAATTTTACGAATGCTTCAAGGAAGGCGACGAAAGAGATATGTTCCAAGTGGGAATGAAGATTATGGAGAAGGTGCTAAGCGTCCAGATATCTGTCCAGAAGCTTATGAGATTTTAGTGCAACAACACTTAGAAAAACTGAAAAAAGATCAAGCAAATCGAATCGATATTGAACGCGCAACAGTCAATCAAAGCGAATGAGAATTATGGTATCAGAAAAGAAGTGAATTATTGACAGCTTCTAATTTCGGCAGAATTTGTCGAAAGAAAAACAGTTCTTCCAGTGCTGCGATAGTGAAAAGCATCCTCTATCCGCCAGTTTTAAATCTTCCAGCATTGAAATATGGAATCGAAAATGAAGCTAGCTCTCGGATTATGTTGTCCAAGAAGTTAAAGCAAAATATAGAGCTTGCTGGTTTGCTTATTGATGCGAATGATGAATATTTAGGAGCATCTGTAGATGGTTATATAGGCAACGATGGTATATAATATTTGGCTTACTGGCATCTCTCACGCCAGTTGAAACTACAATTTTATAGTTGACTCCTAGCTATATGCAAGTAGCATTTATAGAAATAATACACATAAGACCCACGCTGAGGAAAAGATGTCGCTCCTTAAACTCAAAAGTATTAGGGTCCACGACAAGATGGCGGCCACAGTAAGGCATTTTTCGTCAGAATGAGAGGGTCGAAAGTCTAGACTTTGGCTTACTGGCATCTCTCACGCCAGTTGAAACTACAATTTTATAGTTGACTCCTAGCTATATGCAAGTAGCATTTATAGAAATAATACACATAAGACCCACGCTGAGGAAAAGATGTCGCTCCTTAAACTCAAAAGTATTAGGGTCCACGACAAGATGGCGGCCACAGTAAGGCATTTTTCGTCAGAATGCGAGGGTCGAACGTCTAGACTTTGGCTTACTGGCTTCCCTCACGCCAGTTGAAACTACAATTTTATAGTTGACTCCTAGCTATATGCAAGTAGCATTTATATTAATAATACACATAAGACCCACGCTGAGGAAAAGATGTCGCTCCTTAAACTCAAAAGTATTAGGGTCCACGACAAGATGGCGGCCACAGTAAGGCATTTTTCGTCAGAATGCGAGGGTCGAAAGTCTAGACTTTGGCTTACTGGCATCTCTCACGCCAGTTGAAACTACAATTTTATAGTTGACTCCTAGCTATATGCAAGTAGCATTTATAGAAATAATACACATAAGACCCACGCTGAGGAAAAGATGTCGCTCCTTAAACTCAAAAGTATTAGGGTCCACGACAAGATGGCGGCCACAGTAAGGAATTTTTCGTCAGAATGCGAGGGTCGAAAGTCTAGACTTTGGCTTACTGGCATCTCTCACGCCAGTTGAAACTACAATTTTATAGTTGACTCCTAGCTATATACAAGTTGCTTTTATATTAATAATACACATAAGACCCACGCTGAGGAAAAGATGTCGCTCCTTAAACTCAAAAGTATTAGGGTCCACGACAAGATGGCGGCCACAGTAAGGCATTTTTCGTCAGAATGCGAGAGTCGAAAGTCTAGACTTTGGCTTACTGGCATCTCTCACGCCAGTTGAAACTACAATTTTATAGTAGACTCCTAGCTATATGCAAGTAGCATTTATAGAAATAATACACATAAGACCCACGCTGAGGAAAAGATGTCGCTCCTTAAACTCAAAAGTATTAGGGTCCACGACAAGATGGCGGCCACAGTAAGGCATTTTTCGTCAGAATGCGAGGGTCGAAAGTCTAGACTTTGGCTTACTGGCTTCCCTCACGCCAGTTGAAACTACAATTTTATAGTTGACTCCTAGCTATATGCAAGTAGCATTTATAGAAATAATACACATAAGACCCACGCTGAGGAAAAGATGTCGCTCCTTAAACTCAAAAGTATTAGGGTCCACGACAAGATGGCGGCCACAGTAAGGCATTTTTCGTCAGAATGCGAGGGTCGAAAGTCTAGACTTTGGCTTACTGGCATCTCTCACGCCAGTTGAAACTACAATTTTATAGTTGACTCCTAGCTATATGCAAGTAGCATTTATAGAAATAATACACATAAGACCCACGCTGAGGAAAAGATGTCGCTCCTTAAACTCAAAAGTATTAGGGTCCACGACAAGATGGCGGCCACAGTAAGGCATTTTTCGTCAGAATGCGAGGGTCGAAAGTCTAGACTTTGGCTTACTGGCTTCCCTCACGCCAGTTGAAACTACAATTTTATAGTTGACTCCTAGCTATATGCAAGTAGCATTTATAGAAATAATACACATAAGACCCACGCTGAGGAAAAGATATCGCTCCTTAACCTCAAAAGTATTAGGGTCCACGACAAGATGGCGGCCACAGTAAGGCATTTTTCGTCAGAATGCGAGGGTCGAAAGTCTAGACTTTGGCTTACTGGCTTCCCTCACGCCAGTTGAAACTACAATTTTATAGTTGACTCCTAGCTATATGCAAGTAGCATTTATAGAAATAATACACATAAGACCCACGCTGAGGAAAAGATATCGCTCCTTAAACTCAAAAGTATTAGCGTCCACGACAAGATGGCGGCCACAGTAAGGCATTTTTCGTCAGAATGCGAGGGTCGAAAGTCTAGACTTTGGCTTACTGGCATCTCTCACGCCAGTTGAAACTACAATTTTATAGTTGACTCCTAGCTATATACAAGTTGCTTTTATATTAATAATACACATAAGACCCACGCTGAGGAAAAGATGTCGCTCCTTAAACTCAAAAGTATTAGGGTCCACGACAAGATGGCGGCCACAGTAAGGCATTTTTCGTCAGAATGCGAGGGTCGAAAGTCTAGACTTTGGCTTACTGGCATCTCTCACGCCAGTTGAAACTACAATTTTATAGTTGACTCCTAGCTATATGCAAGTAGCATTTATAGAAATAATACACATAAGACCCACGCTGAGGAAAGATGGCGGCCACAGTAAGGCATTTTTCGTCAGAATGCGAGGGTCGAAAGTCTAGACTTTGGCTTACTGGCATCTCTCACGCCAGTTGAAACTACAATTTTATAGTTGACTCCTAGCTATATACAAGTTGCTTTTATAATAATAATACACATAAGACCCACGCTGAGGAAAAGATGTCGCTCCTTAAACTCAAAAGTATTAGGGTCCACGACAAGATGGCGGCCACAGTAAGGCATTTTTCGTCAGAATGCGAGGGTCGAAAGTCTAGACTTTGGCTTACTGGCTTCCCTCACGCCAGTTGAAACTACAATTTTATAGTTGACTCCTAGCTATATGCAAGTAGCATTTATAGAAATAATACACATAAGACCCACGCTGAGGAAAAGATGTCGCTCCTTAAACTCAAAAGTATTAGGGTCCACGACAAGATGGCGGCCACAGTAAGGCATTTTTCGTCAGAATGCGAGGGTCGAAAGTCTAGACTTTGGCTTACTGGCATCTCTCACGCCAGTTGAAACTACAATTTTATAGTTGACTCCTAGCTATATGCAAGTAGCATTTATAGAAATAATACACATAAGACCCACGCTGAGGAAAAGATGTCGCTCCTTAAACTCAAAAGTATTAGGGTCCACGACAAGATGGCGGCCACAGTAAGGCATTTTTCGTCAGAATGCGAGGGTCGAAAGTCTAGACTTTGGCTTACTGGCTTCCCTCACGCCAGTTGAAACTACAATTTTATAGTTGACTCCTAGCTATATGCAAGTAGCATTTATAGAAATAATACACATAAGACCCACGCTGAGGAAAAGATATCGCTCCTTAACCTCAAAAGTATTAGGGTCCACGACAAGATGGCGGCCACAGTAAGGCATTTTCGTCAGAATGCGAGGGTCGAAAGTCTAGACTTTGGCTTACTGGCTTCCCTCACGCCAGTTGAAACTACAATTTTATAGTTGACTCCTAGCTATATGCAAGTAGCATTTATAGAAATAATACACATAAGACCACGCTGAGGAAAAGATATCGCTCCTTAAACTCAAAAGTATTAGCGTCCACGACAAGATGGCGGCCACAGTAAGGCATTTTTCGTCAGAATGCGAGGGTCGAAAGTCTAGACTTTGGCTTACTGGCATCTCTCACGCCAGTTGAAACTACAATTTTATAGTTGACTCCTAGCTATATACAAGTTGCTTTTATAATAATAATACACATAAGACCCACGCTGAGGAAAAGATGTCGCTCCTTAAACTCAAAGTATTAGGGTCCACGACAAGATGGCGGCCACAGTAAGGCATTTTTCGTCAGAATGCGAGGGTCGAAAGTCTAGACTTTGGCTTACTGGCATCTCTCACGCCAGTTGAAACTACAATTTTATAGTTGACTCCTAGCTATATGCAAGTAGCATTTATAGAAATAATACACATAAGACCCACGCTGAGGAAAAGATGTCGCTCCTTAAACTCAAAAGTATTAGGGTCCACGACAAGATGGCGGCCACAGTAAGGCATTTTTCGTCAGAATGCGAGGGTCGAAAGTCTAGACTTTGGCTTACTGGCTTCCTCACGCCAGTTGAAACTACAATTTTATAGTTGACTCCTAGCTATATGCAAGTAGCATTTATAGAAATAATACACATAAGACCCACGCTGAGGAAAAGATATCGCTCCTTAAACTCAAAGTATTAGCGTCCACGACAAGATGGCGGCCACAGTAAGGCATTTTCGTCAGAATGCGAGGGTCGAAAGTCTAGACTTTGGCTTACTGGCATCTCTCACGCCAGTTGAAACTACAATTTATAGTTGACTCCTAGCTATATACAAGTTGCTTTTATATTAATAATACACATAAGACCCACGCTGAGGAAAAGATGTCGCTCCTTAAACTCAAAAGTATTAGGGTCCACGACAAGATGGCGGCCACAGTAAGGCATTTTTCGTCAGAATGCGAGGGTCGAAAGTCTAGACTTTGGCTTACTGCATCTCTCACGCCAGTTGAAACTACAATTTTATAGTTGACTCCTAGCTATATGCAAGTAGCATTTATAGAAATAATACACATAAGACCACGCTGAGGAAAAGATGTCGCTCCTTAAACTCAAAATATTAGGGTCCACGACAAGATGGCGGCCACAGTAAGGCATTTTTCGTCAGAATGCGAGGGTCGAAGTCTAGACTTTGGTTACTGGCTTCCCTACGCCAGTTGAAACTACAATTTTATAGTTGACTCCTAGCTATATGCAAGTAGCATTTATAGAAATAATACACATAAGACCCACGCTGAGGAAAAGATGTCGCTCCTTAAACTCAAAAGTATTAGGGTCCACGACAAGATGGCGGCCACAGTAAGGCATTTTTCGTCAGAATGCGAGGGTCGAAAGTCTAGACTTTGGCTTACTGGCATCTCTCACGCCAGTTGAAACTACAATTTTATAGTTGACTCCTAGCTATATGCAAGTAGCATTTATAGAAATAATACACATAAGACCCACGCTGAGGAAAAGATGTCGCTCCTTAAACTCAAAAGTATTAGGGTCCACGACAAGATGGCGGCCACAGTAAGGCATTTTTCGTCAGAATGCGAGGGTCGAAAGTCTAGACTTTGGCTTACTGGCATCTCTCACGCCAGTTGAAACTACAATTTTATAGTTGACTCCTAGCTATATGCAAGTAGCATTTATAGAAATAATACACATAAGACCCACGCTGAGGAAAAGATGTCGCTCCTTAAACTCAAAAGTATTAGGGTCCACGACAAGATGGCGGCCACAGTAAGGCATTTTTCGTCAGAATGCGAGGGTCGAAAGTCTAGACTTTGGCTTACTGGCATCTCTCACGCCAGTTGAAACTACAATTTTATAGTTGACTCCTAGCTATATGCAAGTAGCATTTATAGAAATAATACACATAAGACCCACGCTGAGGAAAAGATGTCGCTCCTTAAACTCAAAAGTATTAGGGTCCACGACAAGATGGCGGCCACAGTAAGGCATTTTTCGTCAGAATGCGAGGGTCGAAAGTCTAGACTTTGGCTTACTGGCATCTCTCACGCCAGTTGAAACTACAATTTTATAGTTGACTCCTAGCTATATGCAAGTAGCATTTATATAAATAATACACATAAGACCCACGCTGAGGAAAAGATGTCGCTCCTTAAACTCAAAAGTATTAGGGTCCACGACAAGATGGCGGCCACAGTAAGGCATTTTTCGTCAGAATGCGAGGGTCGAAAGTCTAGACTTTGGCTTACAAATTCTCTCACGCCAGTTGAAACTACAATTTTATAGTTGACTCCTCGCTAAATGCAAGTAGCTTTTATAAAAATAATATGTACAAGATCCACGCATTCTGAGGCATTTTTCGTCAGAATGCGAGGGTCGAAAGTCTAGACTTTGGCTTACTGGCATCTCTCACGCCAGTTGAAACTACAATTTTATAGTTGACTCCTAGCTATATGCAAGTAGCATTTATAGAAATAATACACATAAGACCCACGCTGAGGAAAAGATGTCGCTCCTTAAACTCAAAAGTATTAGGGTCCACGACAAGATGGCGGCCACAGTAAGGCATTTTTCGTCAGAATGCGAGGGTCGAAAGTCTAGACTTTGGCTTACTGGCATCTCTCACGCCAGTTGAAACTACAATTTTATAGTTGACTCCTAGCTATATGCAAGTAGCATTTATAGAAATAATACACATAAGACCCACGCTGAGGAAAAGATGTCGCTCCTTAAACTCAAAAGTATTAGGGTCCACGACAAGATGGCGGCCACAGTAAGGCATTTTTCGTCAGAATGCGAGGGTCGAAAGTCTAGACTTTGGCTTACTGGCATCTCTCACGCCAGTTGAAACTACAATTTTATAGTTGACTCCTAGCTATATGCAAGTAGCATTTATAGAAATAATACACATAAGACCCACGCTGAGGAAAAGATGTCGCTCCTTAAACTCAAAAGTATTAGGGTCCACGACAAGATGGCGGCCACAGTAAGGCATTTTTCGTCAGAATGCGAGGGTCGAAAGTCTAGACTTTGGCTTACTGGCATCTCTCACGCCAGTTGAAACTACAATTTTATAGTTGACTCCTAGCTATATGCAAGTAGCATTTATAGAAATAATACACATAAGACCCACGCTGAGGAAAAGATGTCGCTCCTTAAACTCAAAAGTATTAGGGTCCACGACAAGATGGCGGCCACAGTAAGGCATTTTTCGTCAGAATGCGAGGGTCGAAAGTCTAGACTTTGGCTTACTGGCATCTCTCACGCCAGTTGAAACTACAATTTTATAGTTGACTCCTAGCTATATGCAAGTAGCATTTATAGAAATAATACACATAAGACCCACGCTGAGGAAAAGATGTCGCTCCTTAAACTCAAAAGTATTAGGGTCCACGACAAGATGGCGGCCACAGTAAGGCATTTTTCGTCAGAATGCGAGGGTCGAAAGTCTAGACTTTGGCTTACTGGCTTCTCTCACGCCAGTTGAAACTACAATTTTATAGTTGACTCCTAGCTATATGCAAGTAGCATTTATAGAAATAATACACATAAGACCCACGCTGAGGAAAAGATGTCGCTCCTTAAACTCAAAAGTATTAGGGTCCACGACAAGATGGCGGCCACAGTAAGGCATTTTTCGTCAGAATGCGAGGGTCGAAAGTCTAGACTTTGGCTTACTGGCATCTCTCACGCCAGTTGAAACTACAATTTTATAGTTGACTCCTAGCTATATGCAAGTAGCATTTATAGAAATAATACACATAAGACCCACGCTGAGGAAAAGATGTCGCTCCTTAAACTCAAAAGTATTAGGGTCCACGACAAGATGGCGGCCACAGTAAGGCATTTTTCGTCAGAATGCGAGGGTCGAAAGTCTAGACTTTGGCTTACTGGCATCTCTCACGCCAGTTGAAACTACAATTTTATAGTTGACTCCTAGCTATATGCAAGTAGCATTTATAGAAATAATACACATAAGACCCACGCTGAGGAAAAGATGTCGCTCCTTAAACTCAAAAGTATTAGGGTCCACGACAAGATGGCGGCCACAGTAAGGCATTTTTCGTCAGAATGCGAGGGTCGAAAGTCTAGACTTTGGCTTACTGGCATCTCTCACGCCAGTTGAAACTACAATTTTATAGTTGACTCCTAGCTATATGCAAGTAGCATTTATAGAAATAATACACATAAGACCCACGCTGAGGAAAAGATGTCGCTCCTTAAACTCAAAAGTATTAGGGTCCACGACAAGATGGCGGCCACAGTAAGGCATTTTTCGTCAGAATGCGAGGGTCGAAAGTCTAGACTTTGGCTTACTGGCATCTCTCACGCCAGTTGAAACTACAATTTTATAGTTGACTCCTAGCTATATGCAAGTAGCATTTATAGAAATAATACACATAAGACCCACGCTGAGGAAAAGATGTCGCTCCTTAAACTCAAAAGTATTAGGGTCCACGACAAGATGGCGGCCACAGTAAGGCATTTTTCGTCAGAATGCGAGGGTCGAAAGTCTAGACTTTGGCTTACTGGCATCTCTCACGCCAGTTGAAACTACAATTTTATAGTTGACTCCTAGCTATATGCAAGTAGCATTTATAGAAATAATACACATAAGACCCACGCTGAGGAAAAGATGTCGCTCCTTAAACTCAAAAGTATTAGGGTCCACGACAAGATGGCGGCCACAGTAAGGCATTTTTCGTCAGAATGCGAGGGTCGAAAGTCTAGACTTTGGCTTACTGGCATCTCTCACGCCAGTTGAAACTACAATTTTATAGTTGACTCCTAGCTATATGCAAGTAGCATTTATAGAAATAATACACATAAGACCCACGCTGAGGAAAAGATGTCGCTCCTTAAACTCAAAAGTATTAGGGTCCACGACAAGATGGCGGCCACAGTAAGGCATTTTTCGTCAGAATGCGAGGGTCGAAAGTCTAGACTTTGGCTTACTGGCATCTCTCACGCCAGTTGAAACTACAATTTTATAGTTGACTCCTAGCTATATGCAAGTAGCATTTATAGAAATAATACACATAAGACCCACGCTGAGGAAAAGATGTCGCTCCTTAAACTCAAAAGTATTAGGGTCCACGACAAGATGGCGGCCACAGTAAGGCATTTTTCGTCAGAATGCGAGGGTCGAAAGTCTAGACTTTGGCTTACTGGCATCTCTCACGCCAGTTGAAACTACAATTTTATAGTTGACTCCTAGCTATATGCAAGTAGCATTTATAGAAATAATACACATAAGACCCACGCTGAGGAAAAGATGTCGCTCCTTAAACTCAAAAGTATTAGGGTCCACGACAAGATGGCGGCCACAGTAAGGCATTTTTCGTCAGAATGCGAGGGTCGAAAGTCTAGACTTTGGCTTACAAATTCTCTCACGCCAGTTGCAACTACAATTTTATAGTTGACTCCTCGCTAAATTCAAGTAGCTTTTATAAAAATAATATGTACAAGATCCACGCATTCTGAGGCATTTTCTGGCAGAATGCGAGGGTCGAAAGTCTAGACTTTGGCTTACTGGCATCTCTCACGCCAGTTGAAACTACAATTTTATAGTTGACTCCTAGCTATATGCAAGTAGCATTTATAGAAATAATACACATAAGACCCACGCTGAGGAAAAGATGTCGCTCCTTAAACTCAAAAGTATTAGGGTCCACGACAAGATGGCGGCCACAGTAAGGCATTTTTCGTCAGAATGCGAGGGTCGAAAGTCTAGACTTTGGCTTACTGGCATCTCTCACGCCAGTTGAAACTACAATTTTATAGTTGACTCCTAGCTATATGCAAGTAGCATTTATAGAAATAATACACATAAGACCCACGCTGAGGAAAAGATGTCGCTCCTTAAACTCAAAAGTATTAGGGTCCACGACAAGATGGCGGCCACAGTAAGGCATTTTTCGTCAGAATGCGAGGGTCGAAAGTCTAGACTTTGGCTTACTGGCATCTCTCACGCCAGTTGAAACTACAATTTTATAGTTGACTCCTAGCTATATGCAAGTAGCATTTATAGAAATAATACACATAAGACCCACGCTGAGGAAAAGATGTCGCTCCTTAAACTCAAAAGTATTAGGGTCCACGACAAGATGGCGGCCACAGTAAGGCATTTTTCGTCAGAATGCGAGGGTCGAAAGTCTAGACTTTGGCTTACTGGCATCTCTCACGCCAGTTGAAACTACAATTTTATAGTTGACTCCTAGCTATATGCAAGTAGCATTTATAGAAATAATACACATAAGACCCACGCTGAGGAAAAGATGTCGCTCCTTAAACTCAAAAGTATTAGGGTCCACGACAAGATGGCGGCCACAGTAAGGCATTTTTCGTCAGAATGCGAGGGTCGAAAGTCTAGACTTTGGCTTACTGGCATCTCTCACGCCAGTTGAAACTACAATTTTATAGTTGACTCCTAGCTATATGCAAGTAGCATTTATAGAAATAATACACATAAGACCCACGCTGAGGAAAAGATGTCGCTCCTTAAACTCAAAAGTATTAGGGTCCACGACAAGATGGCGGCCACAGTAAGGCATTTTTCGTCAGAATGCGAGGGTCGAAAGTCTAGACTTTGGCTTACAAAATTCTCTCACGCCAGTTGCAACTACAATTTTATAGTTGACTCCTCGCTAAATTCAAGTAGCTTTTATAAAAATAATATGTACAAGATCCACGCATTCTGAGGCATTTTCTGGCAGAATGCGAGGGTCGAAAGTCTAGACTTTGGCTTACTGGCATCTCTCACGCCAGTTGAAACTACAATTTTATAGTTGACTCCTAGCTATATGCAAGTAGCATTTATAGAAATAATACACATAAGACCCACGCTGAGGAAAAGATGTCGCCCCTTAAACTCAAAAGTATTAGGGTCCACGACAAGATGGCGGCCACAGTAAGGCATTTTTCGTCAGAATGCGAGGGTCGAAAGTCTAGACTTTGGCTTACTGGCATCTCTCACGCCAGTTGAAACTACAATTTTATAGTTGACTCCTAGCTATATGCAAGTAGCATTTATAGAAATAATACACATAAGACCCACGCTGAGGAAAAGATGTCGCTCCTTAAACTCAAAAGTATTAGGGTCCACGACAAGATGGCGGCCACAGTAAGGCATTTTTCGTCAGAATGCGAGGGTCGAAAGTCTAGACTTTGGCTTACTGGCTTCTCTCACGCCAGTTGAAACTACAATTTTATAGTTGACTCCTAGCTATATGCAAGTAGCATTTATAGAAATAATACACATAAGACCCACGCTGAGGAAAAGATGTCGCTCCTTAAACTCAAAAGTATTAGGGTCCACGACAAGATGGCGGCCACAGTAAGGCATTTTTCGTCAGAATGCGAGGGTCGAAAGTCTAGACTTTGGCTTACTGGCATCTCTCACGCCAGTTGAAACTACAATTTTATAGTTGACTCCTAGCTATATGCAAGTAGCATTTATAGAAATAATACACATAAGACCCACGCTGAGGAAAAGATGTCGCTCCTTAAACTCAAAAGTATTAGGGTCCACGACAAGATGGCGGCCACAGTAAGGCATTTTTCGTCAGAATGCGAGGGTCGAAAGTCTAGACTTTGGCTTACTGGCATCTCTCACGCCAGTTGAAACTACAATTTTATAGTTGACTCCTAGCTATATGCAAGTAGCATTTATAGAAATAATACACATAAGACCCACGCTGAGGAAAAGATGTCGCTCCTTAAACTCAAAAGTATTAGGGTCCACGACAAGATGGCGGCCACAGTAAGGCATTTTTCGTCAGAATGCGAGGGTCGAAAGTCTAGACTTTGGCTTACTGGCATCTCTCACGCCAGTTGAAACTACAATTTTATAGTTGACTCCTAGCTATATGCAAGTAGCATTTATAGAAATAATACACATAAGACCCACGCTGAGGAAAAGATGTCGCTCCTTAAACTCAAAAGTATTAGGGTCCACGACAAGATGGCGGCCACAGTAAGGCATTTTTCGTCAGAATGCGAGGGTCGAAAGTCTAGACTTTGGCTTACTGGCATCTCTCACGCCAGTTGAAACTACAATTTTATAGTTGACTCCTAGCTATATGCAAGTAGCATTTATAGAAATAATACACATAAGACCCACGCTGAGGAAAAGATGTCGCTCCTTAAACTCAAAAGTATTAGGGTCCACGACAAGATGGCGGCCACAGTAAGGCATTTTTCGTCAGAATGCGAGGGTCGAAAGTCTAGACTTTGGCTTACAAAATTCTCTCACGCCAGTTGCAACTACAATTTTATAGTTGACTCCTCGCTAAATTCAAGTAGCTTTTATAAAATAATATGTACAAGATCCACGCATTCTGAGGCATTTTCTGGCAGAATGCGAGGGTCGAAAGTCTAGACTTTGGCTTACTGGCATCTCTCACGCCAGTTGAAACTACAATTTTATAGTTGACTCCTAGCTATATGCAAGTAGCATTTATAGAAATAATACACATAAGACCCACGCTGAGGAAAAGATGTCGCTCCTTAAACTCAAAAGTATTAGGGTCCACGACAAGATGGCGGCCACAGTAAGGCATTTTTCGTCAGAATGCGAGGGTCGAAAGTCTAGACTTTGGCTTACTGGCATCTCTCACGCCAGTTGAAACTACAATTTTATAGTTGACTCCTAGCTATATGCAAGTAGCATTTATAGAAATAATACACATAAGACCCACGCTGAGGAAAAGATGTCGCTCCTTAAACTCAAAAGTATTAGGGTCCACGACAAGATGGCGGCCACAGTAAGGCATTTTTCGTCAGAATGCGAGGGTCGAAAGTCTAGACTTTGGCTTACTGGCTTCTCTCACGCCAGTTGAAACTACAATTTTATAGTTGACTCCTAGCTATATGCAAGTAGCATTTATAGAAATAATACACATAAGACCCACGCTGAGGAAAAGATGTCGCTCCTTAAACTCAAAAGTATTAGGGTCCACGACAAGATGGCGGCCACAGTAAGGCATTTTTCGTCAGAATGCGAGGGTCGAAAGTCTAGACTTTGGCTTACTGGCATCTCTCACGCCAGTTGAAACTACAATTTTATAGTTGACTCCTAGCTATATGCAAGTAGCATTTATAGAAATAATACACATAAGACCCACGCTGAGGAAAAGATGTCGCTCCTTAAACTCAAAAGTATTAGGGTCCACGACAAGATGGCGGCCACAGTAAGGCATTTTTCGTCAGAATGCGAGGGTCGAAAGTCTAGACTTTGGCTTACTGGCATCTCTCACGCCAGTTGAAACTACAATTTTATAGTTGACTCCTAGCTATATGCAAGTAGCATTTATAGAAATAATACACATAAGACCCACGCTGAGGAAAAGATGTCGCTCCTTAAACTCAAAAGTATTAGGGTCCACGACAAGATGGCGGCCACAGTAAGGCATTTTTCGTCAGAATGCGAGGGTCGAAAGTCTAGACTTTGGCTTACTGGCATCTCTCACGCCAGTTGAAACTACAATTTTATAGTTGACTCCTAGCTATATGCAAGTAGCATTTATAGAAATAATACACATAAGACCCACGCTGAGGAAAAGATGTCGCTCCTTAAACTCAAAAGTATTAGGGTCCACGACAAGATGGCGGCCACAGTAAGGCATTTTTCGTCAGAATGCGAGGGTCGAAAGTCTAGACTTTGGCTTACTGGCATCTCTCACGCCAGTTGAAACTACAATTTTATAGTTGACTCCTAGCTATATGCAAGTAGCATTTATAGAAATAATACACATAAGACCCACGCTGAGGAAAAGATGTCGCTCCTTAAACTCAAAAGTATTAGGGTCCACGACAAGATGGCGGCCACAGTAAGGCATTTTTCGTCAGAATGCGAGGGTCGAAAGTCTAGACTTTGGCTTACAAAATTCTCTCACGCCAGTTGCAACTACAATTTTATAGTTGACTCCTCGCTAAATTCAAGTAGCTTTTATAAAAATAATATGTACAAGATCCACGCATTCTGAGGCATTTCTGGCAGAATGCGAGGGTCGAAAGTCTAGACTTTGGCTTACTGGCATCTCTCACGCCAGTTGAAACTACAATTTTATAGTTGACTCCTAGCTATATGCAAGTAGCATTTATAGAAATAATACACATAAGACCCACGCTGAGGAAAAGATGTCGCTCCTTAAACTCAAAAGTATTAGGGTCCACGACAAGATGGCGGCCACAGTAAGGCATTTTTCGTCAGAATGCGAGGGTCGAAAGTCTAGACTTTGGCTTACTGGCATCTCTCACGCCAGTTGAAACTACAATTTTATAGTTGACTCCTAGCTATATGCAAGTAGCATTTATAGAAATAATACACATAAGACCCACGCTGAGGAAAAGATGTCGCTCCTTAAACTCAAAAGTATTAGGGTCCACGACAAGATGGCGGCCACAGTAAGGCATTTTTCGTCAGAATGCGAGGGTCGAAAGTCTAGACTTTGGCTTACTGGCATCTCTCACGCCAGTTGAAACTACAATTTTATAGTTGACTCCTAGCTATATGCAAGTAGCATTTATAGAAATAATACACATAAGACCCACGCTGAGGAAAAGATGTCGCTCCTTAAACTCAAAAGTATTAGGGTCCACGACAAGATGGCGGCCACAGTAAGGCATTTTTCGTCAGAATGCGAGGGTCGAAAGTCTAGACTTTGGCTTACTGGCATCTCTCACGCCAGTTGAAACTACAATTTTATAGTTGACTCCTAGCTATATGCAAGTAGCATTTATAGAAATAATACACATAAGACCCACGCTGAGGAAAAGATGTCGCTCCTTAAACTCAAAAGTATTAGGGTCCACGACAAGATGGCGGCCACAGTAAGGCATTTTTCGTCAGAATGCGAGGGTCGAAAGTCTAGACTTTGGCTTACAAAATTCTCTCACGCCAGTTGAAACTACAATTTTATAGTTGACTCCTAGCTAAATTCAAGTAGCTTTTATAAAAATAATATGTACAAGATCCACGCATTCTGAGGCATTTTTCTGTCAGAATGCGAGGGTCGAAAGTCTAGACTTTGGCTTACTGGCATCTCTCACGCCAGTTGAAACTACAATTTTATAGTTGACTCCTAGCTATATGCAAGTAGCATTTATAGAAATAATACACATAAGACCCACGCTGAGGAAAAGATGTCGCCCTTAAACTCAAAAGTATTAGGGTCCACGACAAGATGGCGGCCACAGTAAGGCATTTTTCGTCAGAATGCGAGGGTCGAAAGTCTAGACTTTGGCTTACAAAATTCTCTCACGCCAGTTGAAACTACAATTTTATAGTTGACTCCTAGCTAAATGCAAGTAGCTTTTATAAAAATAATATGTACAAGATCCACGCATTCTGAGGCATTTTTCTGTCAGAATGCGAGGGTCGAAAGTCTAGACTTTGGCTTACTGGCATCTCTCACGCCAGTTGAAACTACAATTTTATAGTTGACTCCTAGCTATATGCAAGTAGCATTTATAGAAATAATACACATAAGACCCACGCTGAGGAAAAGATGTCGCTCCTTAAACTCAAAAGTATTAGGGTCCACGACAAGATGGCGGCCACAGTAAGGCATTTTTCGTCAGAATGCGAGGGTCGAAAGTCTAGACTTTGGCTTACTGGCATCTCTCACGCCAGTTGAAACTACAATTTTATAGTTGACTCCTAGCTATATGCAAGTAGCATTTATAGAAATAATACACATAAGACCCACGCTGAGGAAAAGATGTCGCTCCTTAAACTCAAAAGTATTAGGGTCCACGACAAGATGGCGGCCACAGTAAGGCATTTTTCGTCAGAATGCGAGGGTCGAAAGTCTAGACTTTGGCTTACTGGCTTCTCTCACGCCAGTTGAAACTACAATTTTATAGTTGACTCCTAGCTATATGCAAGTAGCATTTATAGAAATAATACACATAAGACCCACGCTGAGGAAAAGATGTCGCTCCTTAAACTCAAAAGTATTAGGGTCCACGACAAGATGGCGGCCACAGTAAGGCATTTTTCGTCAGAATGCGAGGGTCGAAAGTCTAGACTTTGGCTTACTGGCATCTCTCACGCCAGTTGAAACTACAATTTTATAGTTGACTCCTAGCTATATGCAAGTAGCATTTATAGAAATAATACACATAAGACCCACGCTGAGGAAAAGATGTCGCTCCTTAAACTCAAAAGTATTAGGGTCCACGACAAGATGGCGGCCACAGTAAGGCATTTTTCGTCAGAATGCGAGGGTCGAAAGTCTAGACTTTGGCTTACAAATTCTCTCACGCCAGTTGAAACTACAATTTTATAGTTGACTCCTCGCTAAATTCAAGTAGCTTTTATAAAAATAATATGTACAAGATCCACGCATTCTGAGGCATTTTCTGGCAGAATGCGAGGGTCGAAAGTCTAGACTTTGGCTTACTGGCTCTCTCACGCCAGTTGAAACTACAATTTTATAGTTGACTCCTAGCTATATGCAAGTAGCATTTATAGAAATAATACACATAAGACCCACGCTGAGGAAAAGATGTCGCCCTTAAACTCAAAAGTATTAGGGTCCACGACAAGATGGCGGCCACAGTAAGGCATTTTTCGTCAGAATGCGAGGGTCGAAAGTCTAGACTTTGGCTTACTGGCATCTCTCACGCCAGTTGAAACTACAATTTTATAGTTGACTCCTAGCTATATGCAAGTAGCATTTATAGAAATAATACACATAAGACCCACGCTGAGGAAAAGATGTCGCTCCTTAAACTCAAAAGTATTAGGGTCCACGACAAGATGGCGGCCACAGTAAGGCATTTTTCGTCAGAATGCGAGGGTCGAAAGTCTAGACTTTGGCTTACAAAATTCTCTCACGCCAGTTGCAACTACAATTTTATAGTTGACTCCTCGCTAAATTCAAGTAGCTTTTATAAAAATAATATGTACAAGATCCACGCATTCTGAGGCATTTTTTTGGCAGAATGCGAGGGTCGAAAGTCTAGACTTTGGCTTACTGGCATCTCTCACGCCAGTTGAAACTACAATTTTATAGTTGACTCCTAGCTATATGCAAGTAGCATTTATAGAAATAATACACATAAGACCCACGCTGAGGAAAAGATGTCGCTCCTTAAACTCAAAAGTATTAGGGTCCACGACAAGATGGCGGCCACAGTAAGGCATTTTTCGTCAGAATGCGAGGGTCGAAAGTCTAGACTTTGGCTTACTGGCATCTCTCACGCCAGTTGAAACTACAATTTTATAGTTGACTCCTAGCTATATGCAAGTAGCATTTATAGAAATAATACACATAAGACCCACGCTGAGGAAAAGATGTCGCTCCTTAAACTCAAAAGTATTAGGGTCCACGACAAGATGGCGGCCACAGTAAGGCATTTTTCGTCAGAATGCGAGGGTCGAAAGTCTAGACTTTGGCTTACAAAATTCTCTCACGCCAGTTGCAACTACAATTTTATAGTTGACTCCTAGCTATATTCAAGTAGCTTTTATAAAAATAATATGTACAAGATCCACGCATTCTGAGGCATTTTCTGGCAGAATGCGAGGGTCGAAAGTCTAGACTTTGGCTTACTGGCATCTCTCACGCCAGTTGAAACTACAATTTTATAGTTGACTCCTAGCTATATGCAAGTAGCATTTATAGAAATAATACACATAAGACCCACGCTGAGGAAAAGATGTCGCTCCTTAAACTCAAAAGTATTAGGGTCCACGACAAGATGGCGGCCACAGTAAGGCATTTTTCGTCAGAATGCGAGGGTCGAAAGTCTAGACTTTGGCTTACTGGCATCTCTCACGCCAGTTGAAACTACAATTTTATAGTTGACTCCTAGCTATATGCAAGTAGCATTTATAGAAATAATACACATAAGACCCACGCTGAGGAAAAGATGTCGCTCCTTAAACTCAAAAGTATTAGGGTCCACGACAAGATGGCGGCCACAGTAAGGCATTTTTCGTCAGAATGCGAGGGTCGAAAGTCTAGACTTTGGCTTACTGGCATCTCTCACGCCAGTTGAAACTACAATTTTATAGTTGACTCCTAGCTATATGCAAGTAGCATTTATAGAAATAATACACATAAGACCCACGCTGAGGAAAAGATGTCGCTCCTTAAACTCAAAAGTATTAGGGTCCACGACAAGATGGCGGCCACAGTAAGGCATTTTTCGTCAGAATGCGAGGGTCGAAAGTCTAGACTTTGGCTTACTGGCATCTCTCACGCCAGTTGAAACTACAATTTTATAGTTGACTCCTAGCTATATGCAAGTAGCATTTATAGAAATAATACACATAAGACCCACGCTGAGGAAAAGATGTCGCTCCTTAAACTCAAAAGTATTAGGGTCCACGACAAGATGGCGGCCACAGTAAGGCATTTTTCGTCAGAATGCGAGGGTCGAAAGTCTAGACTTTGGCTTACTGGCATCTCTCACGCCAGTTGAAACTACAATTTTATAGTTGACTCCTAGCTATATGCAAGTAGCATTTATAGAAATAATACACATAAGACCCACGCTGAGGAAAAGATGTCGCTCCTTAAACTCAAAAGTATTAGGGTCCACGACAAGATGGCGGCCACAGTAAGGCATTTTTCGTCAGAATGCGAGGGTCGAAAGTCTAGACTTTGGCTTACTGGCATCTCTCACGCCAGTTGAAACTACAATTTTATAGTTGACTCCTAGCTATATGCAAGTAGCATTTATAGAAATAATACACATAAGACCCACGCTGAGGAAAAGATGTCGCTCCTTAAACTCAAAAGTATTAGGGTCCACGACAAGATGGCGGCCACAGTAAGGCATTTTTCGTCAGAATGCGAGGGTCGAAAGTCTAGACTTTGGCTTACTGGCATCTCTCACGCCAGTTGAAACTACAATTTTATAGTTGACTCCTAGCTATATGCAAGTAGCATTTATAGAAATAATACACATAAGACCCACGCTGAGGAAAAGATGTCGCTCCTTAAACTCAAAAGTATTAGGGTCCACGACAAGATGGCGGCCACAGTAAGGCATTTTTCGTCAGAATGCGAGGGTCGAAAGTCTAGACTTTGGCTTACTGGCATCTCTCACGCCAGTTGAAACTACAATTTTATAGTTGACTCCTAGCTATATGCAAGTAGCATTTATAGAAATAATACACATAAGACCCACGCTGAGGAAAAGATGTCGCTCCTTAAACTCAAAAGTATTAGGGTCCACGACAAGATGGCGGCCACAGTAAGGCATTTTTCGTCAGAATGCGAGGGTCGAAAGTCTAGACTTTGGCTTACTGGCATCTCTCACGCCAGTTGAAACTACAATTTTATAGTTGACTCCTAGCTATATGCAAGTAGCATTTATAGAAATAATACACATAGTAAGGCATTTTTCGTCAGAATGCGAGGGTCGAAAGTCTAGACTTTGGCTTACAAAATTCTCTCACGCCAGTTGCAACTACAATTTTATAGTTGACTCCTCGCTAAATTCAAGTAGCTTTTATAAAAATAATATGTACAAGATCCACGCATTCTGAGGCATTTTCGTCAGAATGCGAGGGTCGAAAGTCTAGACTTTGGCTTACTGGCATCTCTCACGCCAGTTGAAACTACAATTTTATAGTTGACTCCTAGCTATATGCAAGTAGCATTTATAGAAATAATACACATAAGACCCACGCTGAGGAAAAGATGTCGCTCCTTAAACTCAAAAGTATTAGGGTCCACGACAAGATGGCGGCCACAGTAAGGCATTTTTCGTCAGAATGCGAGGGTCGAAAGTCTAGACTTTGGCTTACTGGCATCTCTCACGCCAGTTGAAACTACAATTTTATAGTTGACTCCTAGCTATATGCAAGTAGCATTTATAGAAATAATACACATAAGACCCACGCTGAGGAAAAGATGTCGCTCCTTAAACTCAAAAGTATTAGGGTCCACGACAAGATGGCGGCCACAGTAAGGCATTTTTCGTCAGAATGCGAGGGTCGAAAGTCTAGACTTTGGCTTACAAAATTCTCTCACGCCAGTTGCAACTACAATTTTATAGTTGACTCCTCGCTAAATTCAAGTAGCTTTTATAAAAATAATATGTACAAGATCCACGCATTCTGAGGCATTTTCTGGCAGAATGCGAGGGTCGAAAGTCTAGACTTTGGCTTACTGGCATCTCTCACGCCAGTTGAAACTACAATTTTATAGTTGACTCCTAGCTATATGCAAGTAGCATTTATAGAAATAATACACATAAGACCCACGCTGAGGAAAAGATGTCGCCCTTAAACTCAAAAGTATTAGGGTCCACGACAAGATGGCGGCCACAGTAAGGCATTTTTCGTCAGAATGCGAGGGTCGAAAGTCTAGACTTTGGCTTACTGGCATCTCTCACGCCAGTTGAAACTACAATTTTATAGTTGACTCCTAGCTATATGCAAGTAGCATTTATAGAAATAATACACATAAGACCCACGCTGAGGAAAAGATGTCGCTCCTTAAACTCAAAAGTATTAGGGTCCACGACAAGATGGCGGCCACAGTAAGGCATTTTTCGTCAGAATGCGAGGGTCGAAAGTCTAGACTTTGGCTTACTGGCATCTCTCACGCCAGTTGAAACTACAATTTTATAGTTGACTCCTAGCTATATGCAAGTAGCATTTATAGAAATAATACACATAAGACCCACGCTGAGGAAAAGATGTCGCCCTTAAACTCAAAAGTATTAGGGTCCACGACAAGATGGCGGCCACAGTAAGGCATTTTTCGTCAGAATGCGAGGGTCGAAAGTCTAGACTTTGGCTTACTGGCATCTCTCACGCCAGTTGAAACTACAATTTTATAGTTGACTCCTAGCTATATGCAAGTAGCATTTATAGAAATAATACACATAAGACCCACGCTGAGGAAAAGATGTCGCTCCTTAAACTCAAAAGTATTAGGGTCCACGACAAGATGGCGGCCACAGTAAGGCATTTTTCGTCAGAATGCGAGGGTCGAAAGTCTAGACTTTGGCTTACTGGCATCTCTCACGCCAGTTGAAACTACAATTTTATAGTTGACTCCTAGCTATATGCAAGTAGCATTTATAGAAATAATACACATAAGACCCACGCTGAGGAAAAGATGTCGCTCCTTAAACTCAAAAGTATTAGGGTCCACGACAAGATGGCGGCCACAGTAAGGCATTTTTCGTCAGAATGCGAGGGTCGAAAGTCTAGACTTTGGCTTACTGGCATCTCTCACGCCAGTTGAAACTACAATTTTATAGTTGACTCCTAGCTATATGCAAGTAGCATTTATAGAAATAATACACATAAGACCCACGCTGAGGAAAAGATGTCGCTCCTTAAACTCAAAAGTATTAGGGTCCACGACAAGATGGCGGCCACAGTAAGGCATTTTTCGTCAGAATGCGAGGGTCGAAAGTCTAGACTTTGGCTTACTGGCATCTCTCACGCCAGTTGAAACTACAATTTTATAGTTGACTCCTAGCTATATGCAAGTAGCATTTATAGAAATAATACACATAAGACCCACGCTGAGGAAAAGATGTCGCTCCTTAAACTCAAAAGTATTAGGGTCCACGACAAGATGGCGGCCACAGTAAGGCATTTTTCGTCAGAATGCGAGGGTCGAAAGTCTAGACTTTGGCTTACTGGCATCTCTCACGCCAGTTGAAACTACAATTTTATAGTTGACTCCTAGCTATATGCAAGTAGCATTTATAGAAATAATACACATAAGACCCACGCTGAGGAAAAGATGTCGCTCCTTAAACTCAAAAGTATTAGGGTCCACGACAAGATGGCGGCCACAGTAAGGCATTTTTCGTCAGAATGCGAGGGTCGAAAGTCTAGACTTTGGCTTACTGGCATCTCTCACGCCAGTTGAAACTACAATTTTATAGTTGACTCCTAGCTATATGCAAGTAGCATTTATAGAAATAATACACATAAGACCCACGCTGAGGAAAAGATGTCGCCCTTAAACTCAAAAGTATTAGGGTCCACGACAAGATGGCGCCACAGTAAGGCATTTTTCGTCAGAATGCGAGGGTCGAAAGTCTAGACTTTGGCTTACTGGCATCTCTCACGCCAGTTGAAACTACAATTTTATAGTTGACTCCTAGCTATATGCAAGTAGCATTTATAGAAATAATACACATAAGACCCACGCTGAGGAAAAGATGTCGCTCCTTAAACTCAAAAGTATTAGGGTCCACGACAAGATGGCGGCCACAGTAAGGCATTTTTCGTCAGAATGCGAGGGTCGAAAGTCTAGACTTTGGCTTACTGGCATCTCTCACGCCAGTTGAAACTACAATTTTATAGTTGACTCCTAGCTATATGCAAGTAGCATTTATAGAAATAATACACATAAGACCCACGCTGAGGAAAAGATGTCGCTCCTTAAACTCAAAAGTATTAGGGTCCACGACAAGATGGCGGCCACAGTAAGGCATTTTTCGTCAGAATGCGAGGGTCGAAAGTCTAGACTTTGGCTTACTGGCATCTCTCACGCCAGTTGAAACTACAATTTTATAGTTGACTCCTAGCTATATGCAAGTAGCATTTATAGAAATAATACACATAAGACCCACGCTGAGGAAAAGATGTCGCTCCTTAAACTCAAAAGTATTAGGGTCCACGACAAGATGGCGGCCACAGTAAGGCATTTTTCGTCAGAATGCGAGGGTCGAAAGTCTAGACTTTGGCTTACAAAATTCTCTCACGCCAGTTGCAACTACAATTTTATAGTTGACTCCTCGCTAAATTCAAGTAGCTTTTATAAAAATAATATGTACAAGATCCACGCATTCTGAGGCATTTTCTGGCAGAATGCGAGGGTCGAAAGTCTAGACTTTGGCTTACTGGCATCTCTCACGCCAGTTGAAACTACAATTTTATAGTTGACTCCTAGCTATATGCAAGTAGCATTTATAGAAATAATACACATAAGACCCACGCTGAGGAAAAGATGTCGCCCCTTAAACTCAAAAGTATTAGGGTCCACGACAAGATGGCGGCCACAGTAAGGCATTTTTCGTCAGAATGCGAGGGTCGAAAGTCTAGACTTTGGCTTACTGGCATCTCTCACGCCAGTTGAAACTACAATTTTATAGTTGACTCCTAGCTATATGCAAGTAGCATTTATAGAAATAATACACATAAGACCCACGCTGAGGAAAAGATGTCGCTCCTTAAACTCAAAAGTATTAGGGTCCACGACAAGATGGCGGCCACAGTAAGGCATTTTTCGTCAGAATGCGAGGGTCGAAAGTCTAGACTTTGGCTTACTGGCATCTCTCACGCCAGTTGAAACTACAATTTTATAGTTGACTCCTAGCTATATGCAAGTAGCATTTATAGAAATAATACACATAAGACCCACGCTGAGGAAAAGATGTCGCTCCTTAAACTCAAAAGTATTAGGGTCCACGACAAGATGGCGGCCACAGTAAGGCATTTTTCGTCAGAATGCGAGGGTCGAAAGTCTAGACTTTGGCTTACTGGCATCTCTCACGCCAGTTGAAACTACAATTTTATAGTTGACTCCTAGCTATATGCAAGTAGCATTTATAGAAATAATACACATAAGACCCACGCTGAGGAAAAGATGTCGCTCCTTAAACTCAAAAGTATTAGGGTCCACGACAAGATGGCGGCCACAGTAAGGCATTTTTCGTCAGAATGCGAGGGTCGAAAGTCTAGACTTTGGCTTACTGGCATCTCTCACGCCAGTTGAAACTACAATTTTATAGTTGACTCCTAGCTATATGCAAGTAGCATTTATAGAAATAATACACATAAGACCCACGCTGAGGAAAAGATGTCGCTCCTTAAACTCAAAAGTATTAGGGTCCACGACAAGATGGCGGCCACAGTAAGGCATTTTTCGTCAGAATGCGAGGGTCGAAAGTCTAGACTTTGGCTTACTGGCATCTCTCACGCCAGTTGAAACTACAATTTTATAGTTGACTCCTAGCTATATGCAAGTAGCATTTATAGAAATAATACACATAAGACCCACGCTGAGGAAAAGATGTCGCTCCTTAAACTCAAAAGTATTAGGGTCCACGACAAGATGGCGGCCACAGTAAGGCATTTTTCGTCAGAATGCGAGGGTCGAAAGTCTAGACTTTGGCTTACTGGCATCTCTCACGCCAGTTGAAACTACAATTTTATAGTTGACTCCTAGCTATATGCAAGTAGCATTTATAGAAATAATACACATAAGACCCACGCTGAGGAAAAGATGTCGCTCCTTAAACTCAAAAGTATTAGGGTCCACGACAAGATGGCGGCCACAGTAAGGCATTTTTCGTCAGAATGCGAGGGTCTAGACTTTGGCTTACTGGCATCTCTCACGCCAGTTGAAACTACAATTTTATAGTTGACTCCTAGCTATATGCAAGTAGCATTTATAGAAATAATACACATAAGACCCACGCTGAGGAAAAGATGTCGCTCCTTAAACTCAAAAGTATTAGGGTCCACGACAAGATGGCGGCCACAGTAAGGCATTTTTCGTCAGAATGCGAGGGTCGAAAGTCTAGACTTTGGCTTACAAAATTCTCTCACGCCAGTTGCAACTACAATTTTATAGTTGACTCCTCGCTAATTCAAAGTAGCTTTTATAAAAAATAATATGTACAAGATCCACGCATTCTGAGGCATTTTCTGGCAGAATGCGAGGGTCGAAAGTCTAGACTTTGGCTTACTGGCATCTCTCACGCCAGTTGAAACTACAATTTTATAGTTGACTCCTAGCTATATGCAAGTAGCATTTATAGAAATAATACACATAAGACCCACGCTGAGGAAAAGATGTCGCCCTTAAACTCAAAAGTATTAGGGTCCACGACAAGATGGCGGCCACAGTAAGGCATTTTTCGTCAGAATGCGAGGGTCGAAAGTCTAGACTTTGGCTTACTGGCATCTCTCACGCCAGTTGAAACTACAATTTTATAGTTGACTCCTAGCTATATGCAAGTAGCATTTATAGAAATAATACACATAAGACCCACGCTGAGGAAAAGATGTCGCTCCTTAAACTCAAAAGTATTAGGGTCCACGACAAGATGGCGGCCACAGTAAGGCATTTTTCGTCAGAATGCGAGGGTCGAAAGTCTAGACTTTGGCTTACTGGCATCTCTCACGCCAGTTGAAACTACAATTTTATAGTTGACTCCTAGCTATATGCAAGTAGCATTTATAGAAATAATACACATAAGACCCACGCTGAGGAAAAGATGTCGCTCCTTAAACTCAAAAGTATTAGGGTCCACGACAAGATGGCGGCCACAGTAAGGCATTTTTCGTCAGAATGCGAGGGTCGAAAGTCTAGACTTTGGCTTACTGGCATTCTCACGCCAGTTGAAACTACAATTTTATAGTTGACTCCTAGCTATATGCAAGTAGCATTTATAGAAATAATACACATAAGACCACGCTGAGGAAAAGATGTCGCTCTTAAACTCAAAAGTATTAGGGTCCACGACAAGATGGCGGCCACAGTAAGGCATTTTTCGTCAGAATGCGAGGGTCGAAAGTCTAGACTTTGGCTTACTGGCATCCTCACGCCAGTTGAAACTACAATTTTATAGTTGACTCCTAGCTATATGCAAGTAGCATTTATAGAAATAATACACATAAGACCCACGCTGAGGAAAAGATGTCGCCCTTAAACTCAAAAGTATTAGGGTCCACGACAAGATGGCGGCCACAGTAAGGCATTTTTCGTCAGAATGCGAGGGTCGAAAGTCTAGACTTTGGCTTACTGGCATCTCTCACGCCAGTTGAAACTACAATTTTATAGTTGACTCCTAGCTATATGCAAGTAGCATTTATAGAAATAATACACATAAGACCCACGCTGAGGAAAAGATGTCGCTCCTTAAACTCAAAAGTATTAGGGTCCACGACAAGATGGCGGCCACAGTAAGGCATTTTTCGTCAGAATGCGAGGGTCGAAAGTCTAGACTTTGGCTTACTGGCATTCTCTCACGCCAGTTGAAACTACAATTTTATAGTTGACTCCTAGCTATATGCAAGTAGCATTTATAGAAATAATACACATAAGACCCACGCTGAGGAAAAGATGTCGCTCCTTAAACTCAAAAGTATTAGGGTCCACGACAAGATGGCGGCCACAGTAAGGCATTTTTCGTCAGAATGCGAGGGTCGAAAGTCTAGACTTTGGCTTACTGGCATCTCTCACGCCAGTTGAAACTACAATTTTATAGTTGACTCCTAGCTATATGCAAGTAGCATTTATAGAAATAATACACATAAGACCCACGCTGAGGAAAAGATGTCGCTCCTTAAACTCAAAAGTATTAGGGTCCACGACAAGATGGCGGCCACAGTAAGGCATTTTTCGTCAGAATGCGAGGGTCGAAAGTCTAGACTTTGGCTTACAATTCTCTCACGCCAGTTGCAACTACAATTTTATAGTTGACTCCTCGCTAAATTCAAGTAGCTTTTATAAAAATAATATGTACAAGATCCACGCATTCTGAGGCATTTTCTGGCAGAATGCGAGGGTCGAAAGTCTAGACTTTGGCTTACTGGCATCTCTCACGCCAGTTGAAACTACAATTTTATAGTTGACTCCTAGCTATATGCAAGTAGCATTTATAGAAATAATACACATAAGACCCACGCTGAGGAAAAGATGTCGCCCTTAAACTCAAAAGTATTAGGGTCCACGACAAGATGGCGGCCACAGTAAGGCATTTTTCGTCAGAATGCGAGGGTCGAAAGTCTAGACTTTGGCTTACTGGCATCTCTCACGCCAGTTGAAACTACAATTTTATAGTTGACTCCTAGCTATATGCAAGTAGCATTTATAGAAATAATACACATAAGACCCACGCTGAGGAAAAGATGTCGCTCCTTAAACTCAAAAGTATTAGGGTCCACGACAAGATGGCGGCCACAGTAAGGCATTTTCTGTCAGAATGCGAGGGTCGAAAGTCTAGACTTTGGCTTACTGGCATCTCTCACGCCAGTTGAAACTACAATTTTATAGTTGACTCCTAGCTATATGCAAGTAGCATTTATAGAAATAATACACATAAGACCACGCTGAGGAAAAGATGTCGCTCCTTAAACTCAAAAGTATTAGGGTCCACGACAAGATGGCGGCCACAGTAAGGCATTTTTCGTCAGAATGCGAGGGTCGAAAGTCTAGACTTTGGCTTACTGGCATCTCTCACGCCAGTTGAAACTACAATTTTATAGTTGACTCCTAGCTATATGCAAGTAGCATTTATAGAAATAATACACATAAGACCCACGCTGAGGAAAAGATGTCGCTCCTTAAACTCAAAAGTATTAGGGTCCACGACAAGATGGCGGCCACAGTAAGGCATTTTTCGTCAGAATGCGAGGGTCGAAAGTCTAGACTTTGGCTTACTGGCATCTCTCACGCCAGTTGAAACTACAATTTTATAGTTGACTCCTAGCTATATGCAAGTAGCATTTATAGAAATAATACACATAAGACCCACGCTGAGGAAAAGATGTCGCTCCTTAAACTCAAAAGTATTAGGGTCCACGACAAGATGGCGGCCACAGTAAGGCATTTTTCGTCAGAATGCGAGGGTCGAAAGTCTAGACTTTGGCTTACTGGCATCTCTCACGCCAGTTGAAACTACAATTTTATAGTTGACTCCTAGCTATATGCAAGTAGCATTTATAGAAATAATACACATAAGACCCACGCTGAGGAAAAGATGTCGCTCCTTAAACTCAAAAGTATTAGGGTCCACGACAAGATGGCGGCCACAGTAAGGCATTTTTCGTCAGAATGCGAGGGTCGAAAGTCTAGACTTTGGCTTACTGGCATCTCTCACGCCAGTTGAAACTACAATTTTATAGTTGACTCCTAGCTATATGCAAGTAGCATTTATAGAAATAATACACATAAGACCCACGCTGAGGAAAAGATGTCGCTCCTTAAACTCAAAAGTATTAGGGTCCACGACAAGATGGCGGCCACAGTAAGGCATTTTTCGTCAGAATGCGAGGGTCGAAAGTCTAGACTTTGGCTTACTGGCATCTCTCACGCCAGTTGAAACTACAATTTTATAGTTGACTCCTAGCTATATGCAAGTAGCATTTATAGAAATAATACACATAAGACCCACGCTGAGGAAAAGATGTCGCTCCTTAAACTCAAAAGTATTAGGGTCCACGACAAGATGGCGGCCACAGTAAGGCATTTTTCGTCAGAATGCGAGGGTCGAAAGTCTAGACTTTGGCTTACTGGCATCTCTCACGCCAGTTGAAACTACAATTTTATAGTTGACTCCTAGCTATATGCAAGTAGCATTTATAGAAATAATACACATAAGACCCACGCTGAGGAAAAGATGTCGCTCCTTAAACTCAAAAGTATTAGGGTCCACGACAAGATGGCGGCCACAGTAAGGCATTTTTCGTCAGAATGCGAGGGTCGAAAGTCTAGACTTTGGCTTACTGGCATCTCTCACGCCAGTTGAAACTACAATTTTATAGTTGACTCCTAGCTATATGCAAGTAGCATTTATAGAAATAATACACATAAGACCCACGCTGAGGAAAAGATGTCGCCCTTAAACTCAAAAGTATTAGGGTCCACGACAAGATGGCGGCCACAGTAAGGCATTTTTCGTCAGAATGCGAGGGTCGAAAGTCTAGACTTTGGCTTACTGGCATCTCTCACGCCAGTTGAAACTACAATTTTATAGTTGACTCCTAGCTATATGCAAGTAGCATTTATAGAAATAATACACATAAGACCACGCTGAGGAAAAGATGTCGCTCCTTAAACTCAAAAGTATTAGGGTCCACGACAAGATGGCGGCCACAGTAAGGCATTTTTCGTCAGAATGCGAGGGTCGAAAGTCTAGACTTTGGCTTACTGGCATCTCTCACGCCAGTTGAAACTACAATTTTATAGTTGACTCCTAGCTATATGCAAGTAGCATTTATAGAAATAATACACATAAGACCCACGCTGAGGAAAAGAT
Organism: Nasonia vitripennis; assembly: GCF_009193385.2. Lineage (NCBI taxonomy): Eukaryota > Metazoa > Arthropoda > Insecta > Hymenoptera > Pteromalidae > Nasonia > Nasonia vitripennis. The sequence continues at coordinate 394,083 of NW_022279729.1, forward strand.
GTCGCTCCTTAAACTCAAAAGTATTAGGGTCCACGACAAGATGGCGGCCACAGTAAGGCATTTTTCGTCAGAATGCGAGGGTCGAAAGTCTAGACTTTGGCTTACTGGCATCTCTCACGCCAGTTGAAACTACAATTTTATAGTTGACTCCTAGCTATATGCAAGTAGCATTTATAGAAATAATACACATAAGACCCGCTGAGGAAAAGATGTCGCCCTTAAACTCAAAAGTATTAGGGTCCACGACAAGATGGCGGCCACAGTAAGGCATTTTTCGTCAGAATGCGAGGGTCGAAAGTCTAGACTTTGGCTTACTGGCATCTCTCACGCCAGTTGAAACTACAATTTTATAGTTGACTCCTAGCTATATGCAAGTAGCATTTATAGAAATAATACACATAAGACCCACGCTGAGGAAAAGATGTCGCTCCTTAAACTCAAAAGTATTAGGGTCCACGACAAGATGGCGGCCACAGTAAGGCATTTTTCGTCAGAATGCGAGGGTCGAAAGTCTAGACTTTGGCTTACTGGCATTCTCTCACGCCAGTTGAAACTACAATTTTATAGTTGACTCCTAGCTATATGCAAGTAGCATTTATAGAAATAATACACATAAGACCCACGCTGAGGAAAAGATGTCGCTCCTTAAACTCAAAAGTATTAGGGTCCACGACAAGATGGCGGCCACAGTAAGGCATTTTTCGTCAGAATGCGAGGGTCGAAAGTCTAGACTTTGGCTTACTGGCATCTCTCACGCCAGTTGAAACTACAATTTTATAGTTGACTCCTAGCTATATGCAAGTAGCATTTATAGAAATAATACACATAAGACCCACGCTGAGGAAAAGATGTCGCTCCTTAAACTCAAAAGTATTAGGGTCCACGACAAGATGGCGGCCACAGTAAGGCATTTTTCGTCAGAATGCGAGGGTCGAAAGTCTAGACTTTGGCTTACAAAATTCTCTCACGCCAGTTGCAACTACAATTTTATAGTTGACTCCTCGCTAAATTCAAGTAGCTTTTATAAAAATAATATGTACAAGATCCACGCATTCTGAGGCATTTTCTGGCAGAATGCGAGGGTCGAAAGTCTAGACTTTGGCTTACTGGCATCTCTCACGCCAGTTGAAACTACAATTTTATAGTTGACTCCTAGCTATATGCAAGTAGCATTTATAGAATAATACACATAAGACCCACGCTGAGGAAAAGATGTCGCCCTTAAACTCAAAAGTATTAGGGTCCACGACAAGATGGCGGCCACAGTAAGGCATTTTTCGTCAGAATGCGAGGGTCGAAAGTCTAGACTTTGGCTTACTGGCATCTCTCACGCCAGTTGAAACTACAATTTTATAGTTGACTCCTAGCTATATGCAAGTAGCATTTATAGAAATAATACACATAAGACCCACGCTGAGGAAAAGATGTCGCTCCTTAAACTCAAAAGTATTAGGGTCCACGACAAGATGGCGGCCACAGTAAGGCATTTTTCGTCAGAATGCGAGGGTCGAAAGTCTAGACTTTGGCTTACTGGCATCTCTCTCACGCCAGTTGAAACTACAATTTTATAGTTGACTCCTAGCTATATGCAAGTAGCATTTATAGAAATAATACACATAAGACCCACGCTGAGGAAAAGATGTCGCTCCTTAAACTCAAAAGTATTAGGGTCCACGACAAGATGGCGGCCACAGTAAGGCATTTTTCGTCAGAATGCGAGGGTCGAAAGTCTAGACTTTGGCTTACTGGCATCTCTCACGCCAGTTGAAACTACAATTTTATAGTTGACTCCTAGCTATATGCAAGTAGCATTTATAGAAATAATACACATAAGACCCACGCTGAGGAAAAGATGTCGCTCCTTAAACTCAAAAGTATTAGGGTCCACGACAAGATGGCGGCCACAGTAAGGCATTTTTCGTCAGAATGCGAGGGTCGAAAGTCTAGACTTTGGCTTACTGGCATCTCTCACGCCAGTTGAAACTACAATTTTATAGTTGACTCCTAGCTATATGCAAGTAGCATTTATAGAAATAATACACATAAGACCCACGCTGAGGAAAAGATGTCGCTCCTTAAACTCAAAAGTATTAGGGTCCACGACAAGATGGCGGCCACAGTAAGGCATTTTTCGTCAGAATGCGAGGGTCGAAAGTCTAGACTTTGGCTTACTGGCATCTCTCACGCCAGTTGAAACTACAATTTTATAGTTGACTCCTAGCTATATGCAAGTAGCATTTATAGAAATAATACACATAAGACCCACGCTGAGGAAAAGATGTCGCTCCTTAAACTCAAAAGTATTAGGGTCCACGACAAGATGGCGGCCACAGTAAGGCATTTTTCGTCAGAATGCGAGGGTCGAAAGTCTAGACTTTGGCTTACTGGCATCTCTCACGCCAGTTGAAACTACAATTTTATAGTTGACTCCTAGCTATATGCAAGTAGCATTTATAGAAATAATACACATAAGACCCACGCTGAGGAAAAGATGTCGCTCCTTAAACTCAAAAGTATTAGGGTCCACGACAAGATGGCGGCCACAGTAAGGCATTTTTCGTCAGAATGCGAGGGTCGAAAGTCTAGACTTTGGCTTACTGGCATCTCTCACGCCAGTTGAAACTACAATTTTATAGTTGACTCCTAGCTATATGCAAGTAGCATTTATAGAAATAATACACATAAGACCCACGCTGAGGAAAAGATGTCGCTCCTTAAACTCAAAAGTATTAGGGTCCACGACAAGATGGCGGCCACAGTAAGGCATTTTTCGTCAGAATGCGAGGGTCGAAAGTCTAGACTTTGGCTTACAAAATTCTCTCACGCCAGTTGCAACTACAATTTTATAGTTGACTCCTCGCTAAATTCAAGTAGCTTTTATAAAATAATATGTAAAGATCCACGCATTCTGAGGCATTTTCTGGCAGAATGCGAGGGTCGAAAGTCTAGACTTTGGCTTACTGGCATCTCTCACGCCAGTTGAAACTACAATTTTATAGTTGACTCCTAGCTATATGCAAGTAGCATTTATAGAAATAATACACATAAGACCCACGCTGAGGAAAAGATGTCGCTCCTTAAACTCAAAAGTATTAGGGTCCACGACAAGATGGCGGCCACAGTAAGGCATTTTTCGTCAGAATGCGAGGGTCGAAAGTCTAGACTTTGGCTTACTGGCATCTCTCACGCCAGTTGAACTACAATTTTATAGTTGACTCCTAGCTATATGCAAGTAGCATTTATAGAAAATAATACACATAAGACCACGCTGAGGAAAAGATGTCGCTCCTTAAACTCAAAAGTATTAGGGTCCACGACAAGATGGCGGCCACAGTAAGGCATTTTTCGTCAGAATGCGAGGGTCGAAAGTCTAGACTTTGGCTTACTGGCTCTCTCACGCCAGTTGAAACTACAATTTTATAGTTGACTCCTAGCTATATGCAAGTAGCATTTATAGAAATAATACACATAAGACCCACGCTGAGGAAAGATGTCGCTCCTTAAACTCAAAAGTATTAGGGTCCACGACAAGATGGCGGCCACAGTAAGGCATTTTTCGTCAGAATGCGAGGGTCGAAAGTCTAGACTTTGGCTTACTGGCATCTCTCACGCCAGTTGAAACTACAATTTTATAGTTGACTCCTAGCTATATGCAAGTAGCATTTATAGAAATAATACACATAAGACCCACGCTGAGGAAAAGATGTCGCTCCTTAAACTCAAAAGTATTAGGGTCCACGACAAGATGGCGGCCACAGTAAGGCATTTTTCGTCAGAATGCGAGGGTCGAAAGTCTAGACTTTGGCTTACTGGCATCTCTCACGCCAGTTGAAACTACAATTTTATAGTTGACTCCTAGCTATATGCAAGTAGCATTTATAGAAATAATACACATAAGACCCACGCTGAGGAAAAGATGTCGCTCCTTAAACTCAAAAGTATTAGGGTCCACGACAAGATGGCGGCCACAGTAAGGCATTTTTCGTCAGAATGCGAGGGTCTAGACTTTGGCTTACTGGCATCTCTCACGCCAGTTGAAACTACAATTTTATAGTTGACTCCTAGCTATATGCAAGTAGCATTTATAGAAATAATACACATAAGACCCACGCTGAGGAAAAGATGTCGCTCCTTAAACTCAAAAGTATTAGGGTCCACGACAAGATGGCGGCCACAGTAAGGCATTTTTCGTCAGAATGCGAGGGTCGAAAGTCTAGACTTTGGCTTACTGATCTCTCACGCCAGTTGAAACTACAATTTTATAGTTGACTCCTAGCTATATGCAAGTAGCATTTATAGAAATAATACACATAAGACCCACGCTGAGGAAAAGATGTCGCTCCTTAAACTCAAAAGTATTAGGGTCCACGACAAGATGGCGGCCACAGTAAGGCATTTTTCGTCAGAATGCGAGGGTCGAAAGTCTAGACTTTGGCTTACTGGCTCTCACGCCAGTTGAAACTACAATTTTATAGTTGACTCCTAGCTATATGCAAGTAGCATTTATAGAAATAATACACATAAGACCCACGCTGAGGAAAAGATGTCGCTCCTTAAACTCAAAAGTATTAGGGTCCACGACAAGATGGCGGCCACAGTAAGGCATTTTTCGTCAGAATGCGAGGGTCGAAAGTCTAGACTTTGGCTTACAAAATTCTCTCACGCCAGTTGCAACTACAATTTTATAGTTGACTCCTCGCTAATTCAAGTAGCTTTTATAAAAATAATATGTACAAATCCACGCATTCTGAGGCATTTTCTGGCAGAATGCGAGGGTCGAAAGTCTAGACTTTGGCTTACTGGCATCTCTCACGCCAGTTGAAACTACAATTTTATAGTTGACTCCTAGCTATATGCAAGTAGCATTTATAGAAATAATACACATAAGACCCACGCTGAGGAAAAGATGTCGCTCCTTAAACTCAAAAGTATTAGGGTCCACGACAAGATGGCGGCCACAGTAAGGCATTTTTCGTCAGAATGCGAGGGTCGAAAGTCTAGACTTTGGCTTACTGGCATTCTCACGCCAGTTGAAACTACAATTTTATAGTTGACTCCTAGCTATATGCAAGTAGCATTTATAGAAATAATACACATAAGACCACGCTGAGGAAAAGATGTCGCTCCTTAAACTCAAAAGTATTAGGGTCCACGACAAGATGGCGGCCACAGTAAGGCATTTTTCGTCAGAATGCGAGGGTCGAAAGTCTAGACTTTGGCTTACTGGCATCTCTCACGCCAGTTGAAACTACAATTTTATAGTTGACTCCTAGCTATATGCAAGTAGCATTTATAGAAATAATACACATAAGACCCACGCTGAGGAAAAGATGTCGCTCCTTAAACTCAAAAGTATTAGGGTCCACGACAAGATGGCGGCCACAGTAAGGCATTTTTCGTCAGAATGCGAGGGTCGAAAGTCTAGACTTTGGCTTACAAATCTCTCACGCCAGTTGCAACTACAATTTTATAGTTGACTCCTCGCTAAATTCAAGTAGCTTTTATAAAAATAATATGTACAAGATCCACGCATTCTGAGGCATTTTCTGGCAGAATGCGAGGGTCGAAAGTCTAGACTTTGGCTTACTGGCATCTCTCACGCCAGTTGAAACTACAATTTTATAGTTGACTCCTAGCTATATGCAAGTAGCATTTATAGAAATAATACACATAAGACCCACGCTGAGGAAAAGATGTCGCTCCTTAAACTCAAAAGTATTAGGGTCCACGACAAGATGGCGGCCACAGTAAGGCATTTTTCGTCAGAATGCGAGGGTCGAAAGTCTAGACTTTGGCTTACTGGCATCTCTCACGCCAGTTGAAACTACAATTTTATAGTTGACTCCTAGCTATATGCAAGTAGCATTTATAGAAATAATACACATAAGACCCACGCTGAGGAAAAGATGTCGCTCCTTAAACTCAAAAGTATTAGGGTCCACGACAAGATGGCGGCCACAGTAAGGCATTTTTCGTCAGAATGCGAGGGTCGAAAGTCTAGACTTTGGCTTACTGGCATCTCTCACGCCAGTTGAAACTACAATTTTATAGTTGACTCCTAGCTATATGCAAGTAGCATTTATAGAAATAATACACATAAGACCCACGCTGAGGAAAAGATGTCGCTCCTTAAACTCAAAAGTATTAGGGTCCACGACAAGATGGCGGCCACAGTAAGGCATTTTTCGTCAGAATGCGAGGGTCGAAAGTCTAGACTTTGGCTTACTGGCATCTCTCACGCCAGTTGAAACTACAATTTTATAGTTGACTCCTAGCTATATGCAAGTAGCATTTATAGAAATAATACACATAAGACCCACGCTGAGGAAAAGATGTCGCTCCTTAAACTCAAAAGTATTAGGGTCCACGACAAGATGGCGGCCACAGTAAGGCATTTTTCGTCAGAATGCGAGGGTCGAAAGTCTAGACTTTGGCTTACTGGCATCTCTCACGCCAGTTGAAACTACAATTTTATAGTTGACTCCTAGCTATATGCAAGTAGCATTTATAGAAATAATACACATAAGACCCACGCTGAGGAAAAGATGTCGCTCCTTAAACTCAAAAGTATTAGGGTCCACGACAAGATGGCGGCCACAGTAAGGCATTTTTCGTCAGAATGCGAGGGTCGAAAGTCTAGACTTTGGCTTACTGGCATCTCTCACGCCAGTTGAAACTACAATTTTATAGTTGACTCCTAGCTATATGCAAGTAGCATTTATAGAAATAATACACATAAGACCCACGCTGAGGAAAAGATGTCGCTCCTTAAACTCAAAAGTATTAGGGTCCACGACAAGATGGCGGCCACAGTAAGGCATTTTTCGTCAGAATGCGAGGGTCGAAAGTCTAGACTTTGGCTTACAAAATTCTCTCACGCCAGTTGCAACTACAATTTTATAGTTGACTCCTAGCTAAATTCAAGTAGCTTTTATAAAAATAATATGTACAAGATCCACGCATTCTGAGGCATTTTCTGGCAGAATGCGAGGGTCGAAAGTCTAGACTTTGGCTTACTGGCATCTCTCACGCCAGTTGAAACTACAATTTTATAGTTGACTCCTAGCTATATGCAAGTAGCATTTATAGAAATAATACACATAAGACCCACGCTGAGGAAAAGATGTCGCTCCTTAAACTCAAAAGTATTAGGGTCCACGACAAGATGGCGGCCACAGTAAGGCATTTTTCGTCAGAATGCGAGGGTCGAAAGTCTAGACTTTGGCTTACTGGCATCTCTCACGCCAGTTGAAACTACAATTTTATAGTTGACTCCTAGCTATATGCAAGTAGCATTTATAGAAATAATACACATAAGACCCACGCTGAGGAAAAGATGTCGCTCCTTAAACTCAAAAGTATTAGGGTCCACGACAAGATGGCGGCCACAGTAAGGCATTTTTCGTCAGAATGCGAGGGTCGAAAGTCTAGACTTTGGCTTACTGGCATCTCTCACGCCAGTTGAAACTACAATTTTATAGTTGACTCCTAGCTATATGCAAGTAGCATTTATAGAAATAATACACATAAGACCCACGCTGAGGAAAAGATGTCGCCCTTAAACTCAAAAGTATTAGGGTCCACGACAAGATGGCGGCCACAGTAAGGCATTTTTCGTCAGAATGCGAGGGTCGAAAGTCTAGACTTTGGCTTACTGGCATCTCTCACGCCAGTTGAAACTACAATTTTATAGTTGACTCCTAGCTATATGCAAGTAGCATTTATAGAAATAATACACATAAGACCCACGCTGAGGAAAAGATGTCGCTCCTTAAACTCAAAAGTATTAGGGTCCACGACAAGATGGCGGCCACAGTAAGGCATTTTTCGTCAGAATGCGAGGGTCTAGACTTTGGCTTACTGGCATCTCTCACGCCAGTTGAAACTACAATTTTATAGTTGACTCCTAGCTATATGCAAGTAGCATTTATAGAAATAATACACATAAGACCCACGCTGAGGAAAAGATGTCGCTCCTTAAACTCAAAAGTATTAGGGTCCACGACAAGATGGCGGCCACAGTAAGGCATTTTTCGTCAGAATGCGAGGGTCGAAAGTCTAGACTTTGGCTTACTGGCATCTCTCACGCCAGTTGAAACTACAATTTTATAGTTGACTCCTAGCTATATGCAAGTAGCATTTATAGAAATAATACACATAAGACCCACGCTGAGGAAAAGATGTCGCTCCTTAAACTCAAAAGTATTAGGGTCCACGACAAGATGGCGGCCACAGTAAGGCATTTTTCGTCAGAATGCGAGGGTCGAAAGTCTAGACTTTGGCTTACAAATTCTCTCACGCCAGTTGCAACTACAATTTTATAGTTGACTCCTCGCTAAATTCAAGTAGCTTTTATATAAAATAATATGTACAAGATCCACGCATTCTGAGGCATTTTCTGGCAGAATGCGAGGGTCGAAAGTCTAGACTTTGGCTTACTGGCATCTCTCACGCCAGTTGAAACTACAATTTTATAGTTGACTCCTAGCTATATGCAAGTAGCATTTATAGAAATAATACACATAAGACCCACGCTGAGGAAAAGATGTCGCTCCTTAAACTCAAAAGTATTAGGGTCCACGACAAGATGGCGGCCACAGTAAGGCATTTTTCGTCAGAATGCGAGGGTCGAAAGTCTAGACTTTGGCTTACTGGCATCTCTCACGCCAGTTGAAACTACAATTTTATAGTTGACTCCTAGCTATATGCAAGTAGCATTTATAGAAATAATACACATAAGACCCACGCTGAGGAAAAGATGTCGCTCCTTAAACTCAAAAGTATTAGGGTCCACGACAAGATGGCGGCCACAGTAAGGCATTTTTCGTCAGAATGCGAGGGTCGAAAGTCTAGACTTTGGCTTACTGGCATCTCTCACGCCAGTTGAAACTACAATTTTATAGTTGACTCCTAGCTATATGCAAGTAGCATTTATAGAAATAATACACATAAGACCCACGCTGAGGAAAAGATGTCGCTCCTTAAACTCAAAAGTATTAGGGTCCACGACAAGATGGCGGCCACAGTAAGGCATTTTTCGTCAGAATGCGAGGGTCGAAAGTCTAGACTTTGGCTTACAAAATTCTCTCACGCCAGTTGCAAACTACAATTTTATAGTTGACTCCTCGCTAAATTCAAGTAGCTTTTATAAAAATAATATGTACAAGATCCACGCATTCTGAGGCATTTTCTGGCAGAATGCGAGGGTCGAAAGTCTAGACTTTGGCTTACTGGCATCTCTCACGCCAGTTGAAACTACAATTTTATAGTTGACTCCTAGCTATATGCAAGTAGCATTTATAGAAATAATACACATAAGACCCACGCTGAGGAAAAGATGTCGCCCTTAAACTCAAAAGTATTAGGGTCCACGACAAGATGGCGGCCACAGTAAGGCATTTTTCGTCAGAATGCGAGGGTCGAAAGTCTAGACTTTGGCTTACTGGCATCTCTCACGCCAGTTGAAACTACAATTTTATAGTTGACTCCTAGCTATATGCAAGTAGCATTTATAGAAATAATACACATAAGACCCACGCTGAGGAAAAGATGTCGCTCCTTAAACTCAAAAGTATTAGGGTCCACGACAAGATGGCGGCCACAGTAAGGCATTTTTCGTCAGAATGCGAGGGTCGAAAGTCTAGACTTTGGCTTACTGGTTCCTCACGCCAGTTGAAACTACAATTTTATAGTTGACTCCTAGCTATATGCAAGTAGCATTTATAGAAATAATACACATAAGACCCACGCTGAGGAAAAGATGTCGCTCCTTAAACTCAAAAGTATTAGGGTCCACGACAAGATGGCGGCCACAGTAAGGCATTTTTCGTCAGAATGCGAGGGTCGAAAGTCTAGACTTTGGCTTACTGGCATCTCTCACGCCAGTTGAAACTACAATTTTATAGTTGACTCCTAGCTATATGCAAGTAGCATTTATAGAAATAATACACATAAGACCCACGCTGAGGAAAAGATGTCGCTCCTTAAACTCAAAAGTATTAGGGTCCACGACAAGATGGCGGCCACAGTAAGGCATTTTTCGTCAGAATGCGAGGGTCGAAAGTCTAGACTTTGGCTTACTGGCATCTCTCACGCCAGTTGAAACTACAATTTTATAGTTGACTCCTAGCTATATGCAAGTAGCATTTATAGAAATAATACACATAAGACCCACGCTGAGGAAAAGATGTCGCTCCTTAAACTCAAAAGTATTAGGGTCCACGACAAGATGGCGGCCACAGTAAGGCATTTTTCGTCAGAATGCGAGGGTCGAAAGTCTAGACTTTGGCTTACTGGCATCTCTCACGCCAGTTGAAACTACAATTTTATAGTTGACTCCTAGCTATATGCAAGTAGCATTTATAGAAATAATACACATAAGACCCACGCTGAGGAAAAGATGTCGCTCCTTAAACTCAAAAGTATTAGGGTCCACGACAAGATGGCGGCCACAGTAAGGCATTTTTCGTCAGAATGCGAGGGTCGAAAGTCTAGACTTTGGCTTACAAAATTCTCTCACGCCAGTTGCAACTACAATTTTATAGTTGACTCCTCGCTAAATTCAAGTAGCTTTTATAAAAATAATATGTACAAGATCCACGCATTCTGAGGCATTTTCTGGCAGAATGCGAGGGTCGAAAGTCTAGACTTTGGCTTACTGGCATCTCTCACGCCAGTTGAAACTACAATTTTATAGTTGACTCCTAGCTATATGCAAGTAGCATTTATAGAAATAATACACATAAGACCCACGCTGAGGAAAAGATGTCGCCCTTAAACTCAAAAGTATTAGGGTCCACGACAAGATGGCGGCCACAGTAAGGCATTTTTCGTCAGAATGCGAGGGTCGAAAGTCTAGACTTTGGCTTACTGGCATCTCTCACGCCAGTTGAAACTACAATTTTATAGTTGACTCCTAGCTATATGCAAGTAGCATTTATAGAAATAATACACATAAGACCCACGCTGAGGAAAAGATGTCGCTCCTTAAACTCAAAAGTATTAGGGTCCACGACAAGATGGCGGCCACAGTAAGGCATTTTTCGTCAGAATGCGAGGGTCGAAAGTCTAGACTTTGGCTTACTGGCATCTCTCACGCCAGTTGAAACTACAATTTTATAGTTGACTCCTAGCTATATGCAAGTACATTTTAGATAATAATACACATAAGACCCACGCTGAGGAAAAGATGTCGCCCCTTAAACTCAAAAGTATTAGGGTCCACGACAAGATGGCGGCCACAGTAAGGCATTTTTCGTCAGAATGCGAGGGTCGAAAGTCTAGACTTTGGCTTACTGGCATCTCTCACGCCAGTTGAAACTACAATTTTATAGTTGACTCCTAGCTATATGCAAGTAGCATTTATAGAAATAATACACATAAGACCCACGCTGAGGAAAAGATGTCGCTCCTTAAACTCAAAAGTATTAGGGTCCACGACAAGATGGCGGCCACAGTAAGGCATTTTCTGTCAGAATGCGAGGGTCGAAAGTCTAGACTTTGGCTTACTGGCATCTCTCACGCCAGTTGAAACTACAATTTTATAGTTGACTCCTAGCTATATGCAAGTAGCATTTATAGAAATAATACACATAAGACCCACGCTGAGGAAAAGATGTCGCCCTTAAACTCAAAAGTATTAGGGTCCACGACAAGATGGCGGCCACAGTAAGGCATTTTTCGTCAGAATGCGAGGGTCGAAAGTCTAGACTTTGGCTTACTGGCATCTCTCACGCCAGTTGAAACTACAATTTTATAGTTGACTCCTAGCTATATGCAAGTAGCATTTATAGAAATAATACACATAAGACCCACGCTGAGGAAAAGATGTCGCTCCTTAAACTCAAAAGTATTAGGGTCCACGACAAGATGGCGGCCACAGTAAGGCATTTTTCGTCAGAATGCGAGGGTCGAAAGTCTAGACTTTGGCTTACTGGCTTCCTCACGCCAGTTGAAACTACAATTTTATAGTTGACTCCTAGCTATATGCAAGTAGCATTTATAGAAATAATACACATAAGACCCACGCTGAGGAAAAGATGTCGCTCCTTAAACTCAAAAGTATTAGGGTCCACGACAAGATGGCGGCCACAGTAAGGCATTTTTCGTCAGAATGCGAGGGTCGAAAGTCTAGACTTTGGCTTACTGGCATCTCTCACGCCAGTTGAAACTACAATTTTATAGTTGACTCCTAGCTATATGCAAGTAGCATTTATAGAAATAATACACATAAGACCCACGCTGAGGAAAAGATGTCGCTCCTTAAACTCAAAAGTATTAGGGTCCACGACAAGATGGCGGCCACAGTAAGGCATTTTTCGTCAGAATGCGAGGGTCGAAAGTCTAGACTTTGGCTTACTGGCATCTCTCACGCCAGTTGAAACTACAATTTTATAGTTGACTCCTAGCTATATGCAAGTAGCATTTATAGAAATAATACACATAAGACCCACGCTGAGGAAAAGATGTCGCTCCTTAAACTCAAAAGTATTAGGGTCCACGACAAGATGGCGGCCACAGTAAGGCATTTTTCGTCAGAATGCGAGGGTCGAAAGTCTAGACTTTGGCTTACTGGCATCTCTCACGCCAGTTGAAACTACAATTTTATAGTTGACTCCTAGCTATATGCAAGTAGCATTTATAGAAATAATACACATAAGACCCACGCTGAGGAAAAGATGTCGCTCCTTAAACTCAAAAGTATTAGGGTCCACGACAAGATGGCGGCCACAGTAAGGCATTTTTCGTCAGAATGCGAGGGTCGAAAGTCTAGACTTTGGCTTACAAAATTCTCTCACGCCAGTTGCAACTACAATTTTATAGTTGACTCCTCGCTAAATTCAAGTAGCTTTTATAAAAATAATATGTACAAGATCCACGCATTCTGAGGCATTTTCTGGCAGAATGCGAGGGTCGAAAGTCTAGACTTTGGCTTACTGGCATCTCTCACGCCAGTTGAAACTACAATTTTATAGTTGACTCCTAGCTATATGCAAGTAGCATTTATAGAAATAATACACATAAGACCCACGCTGAGGAAAAGATGTCGCCCCTTAAACTCAAAAGTATTAGGGTCCACGACAAGATGGCGGCCACAGTAAGGCATTTTTCGTCAGAATGCGAGGGTCGAAAGTCTAGACTTTGGCTTACTGGCATCTCTCACGCCAGTTGAAACTACAATTTTATAGTTGACTCCTAGCTATATGCAAGTAGCATTTATAGAAATAATACACATAAGACCCACGCTGAGGAAAAGATGTCGCTCCTTAAACTCAAAAGTATTAGGGTCCACGACAAGATGGCGGCCACAGTAAGGCATTTTTCGTCAGAATGCGAGGGTCGAAAGTCTAGACTTTGGCTTACTGGCATCTCTCACGCCAGTTGAAACTACAATTTTATAGTTGACTCCTAGCTATATGCAAGTAGCATTTATAGAAATAATACACATAAGACCCACGCTGAGGAAAAGATGTCGCTCCTTAAACTCAAAAGTATTAGGGTCCACGACAAGATGGCGGCCACAGTAAGGCATTTTTCGTCAGAATGCGAGGGTCGAAAGTCTAGACTTTGGCTTACTGGCATCTCTCACGCCAGTTGAAACTACAATTTTATAGTTGACTCCTAGCTATATGCAAGTAGCATTTATAGAAATAATACACATAAGACCCACGCTGAGGAAAAGATGTCGCTCCTTAAACTCAAAAGTATTAGGGTCCACGACAAGATGGCGGCCACAGTAAGGCATTTTTCGTCAGAATGCGAGGGTCGAAAGTCTAGACTTTGGCTTACTGGCATCTCTCACGCCAGTTGAAACTACAATTTTATAGTTGACTCCTAGCTATATGCAAGTAGCATTTATAGAAATAATACACATAAGACCCACGCTGAGGAAAAGATGTCGCTCCTTAAACTCAAAAGTATTAGGGTCCACGACAAGATGGCGGCCACAGTAAGGCATTTTTCGTCAGAATGCGAGGGTCGAAAGTCTAGACTTTGGCTTACTGGCATCTCTCACGCCAGTTGAAACTACAATTTTATAGTTGACTCCTAGCTATATGCAAGTAGCATTTATAGAAATAATACACATAAGACCCACGCTGAGGAAAAGATGTCGCCCTTAAACTCAAAAGTATTAGGGTCCACGACAAGATGGCGGCCACAGTAAGGCATTTTTCGTCAGAATGCGAGGTCGAAAGTCTAGACTTTGGCTTACTGGCATCTCTCACGCCAGTTGAAACTACAATTTTATAGTTGACTCCTAGCTATATGCAAGTAGCATTTATAGAAATAATACACATAAGACCCACGCTGAGGAAAAGATGTCGCTCCTTAAACTCAAAAGTATTAGGGTCCACGACAAGATGGCGGCCACAGTAAGGCATTTTTCGTCAGAATGCGAGGGTCGAAAGTCTAGACTTTGGCTTACTGGCATCTCTCACGCCAGTTGAAACTACAATTTTATAGTTGACTCCTAGCTATATGCAAGTAGCATTTATAGAAATAATACACATAAGACCCACGCTGAGGAAAAGATGTCGCCCTTAAACTCAAAAGTATTAGGGTCCACGACAAGATGGCGGCCACAGTAAGGCATTTTTCGTCAGAATGCGAGGGTCGAAAGTCTAGACTTTGGCTTACTGGCATCTCTCACGCCAGTTGAAACTACAATTTTATAGTTGACTCCTAGCTATATGCAAGTAGCATTTATAGAAATAATACACATAAGACCCACGCTGAGGAAAAGATGTCGCTCCTTAAACTCAAAAGTATTAGGGTCCACGACAAGATGGCGGCCACAGTAAGGCATTTTTCGTCAGAATGCGAGGGTCGAAAGTCTAGACTTTGGCTTACTGGCATCTCTCACGCCAGTTGAAACTACAATTTTATAGTTGACTCCTAGCTATATGCAAGTAGCATTTATAGAAATAATACACATAAGACCCACGCTGAGGAAAAGATGTCGCTCCTTAAACTCAAAAGTATTAGGGTCCACGACAAGATGGCGGCCACAGTAAGGCATTTTTCGTCAGAATGCGAGGGTCGAAAGTCTAGACTTTGGCTTACTGGCATCTCTCACGCCAGTTGAAACTACAATTTTATAGTTGACTCCTAGCTATATGCAAGTAGCATTTATAGAAATAATACACATAAGACCCACGCTGAGGAAAGATGTCGCTCCTTAAACTCAAAAGTATTAGGGTCCACGACAAGATGGCGGCCACAGTAAGGCATTTTTCGTCAGAATGCGAGGGTCGAAAGTCTAGACTTTGGCTTACTGGCATCTCTCACGCCAGTTGAAACTACAATTTTATAGTTGACTCCTAGCTATATGCAAGTAGCATTTATAGAAATAATACACATAAGACCCACGCTGAGGAAAAGATGTCGCTCCTTAAACTCAAAAGTATTAGGGTCCACGACAAGATGGCGGCCACAGTAAGGCATTTTTCGTCAGAATGCGAGGGTCGAAAGTCTAGACTTTGGCTTACTGGCATCTCTCACGCCAGTTGAAACTACAATTTTATAGTTGACTCCTAGCTATATGCAAGTAGCATTTATAGAAATAATACACATAAGACCCACGCTGAGGAAAAGATGTCGCTCCTTAAACTCAAAAGTATTAGGGTCCACGACAAGATGGCGGCCACAGTAAGGCATTTTTCGTCAGAATGCGAGGGTCGAAAGTCTAGACTTTGGCTTACAAAATCTCTCACGCCAGTTGCAACTACAATTTTATAGTTGACTCCTCGCTAAATTCAAGTAGCTTTTATAAAATAATATGTACAAGATCCACGCATTCTGAGGCATTTTCTGGCAGAATGCGAGGGTCGAAAGTCTAGACTTTGGCTTACTGGCATCTCTCACGCCAGTTGAAACTACAATTTTATAGTTGACTCCTAGCTATATGCAAGTAGCATTTATAGAAATAATACACATAAGACCCACGCTGAGGAAAAGATGTCGCCCCTTAAACTCAAAAGTATTAGGGTCCACGACAAGATGGCGGCCACAGTAAGGCATTTTTCGTCAGAATGCGAGGGTCGAAAGTCTAGACTTTGGCTTACTGGCATCTCTCACGCCAGTTGAAACTACAATTTTATAGTTGACTCCTAGCTATATGCAAGTAGCATTTATAGAAATAATACACATAAGACCCACGCTGAGGAAAAGATGTCGCTCCTTAAACTCAAAAGTATTAGGGTCCACGACAAGATGGCGGCCACAGTAAGGCATTTTTCGTCAGAATGCGAGGGTCGAAAGTCTAGACTTTGGCTTACTGGCATCTCTCACGCCAGTTGAAACTACAATTTTATAGTTGACTCCTAGCTATATGCAAGTAGCATTTATAGAAATAATACACATAAGACCCACGCTGAGGAAAAGATGTCGCTCCTTAAACTCAAAAGTATTAGGGTCCACGACAAGATGGCGGCCACAGTAAGGCATTTTTCGTCAGAATGCGAGGGTCGAAAGTCTAGACTTTGGCTTACTGGCATCTCTCACGCCAGTTGAAACTACAATTTTATAGTTGACTCCTAGCTATATGCAAGTAGCATTTATAGAAATAATACACATAAGACCCACGCTGAGGAAAAGATGTCGCTCCTTAAACTCAAAAGTATTAGGGTCCACGACAAGATGGCGGCCACAGTAAGGCATTTTCTGTCAGAATGCGAGGGTCGAAAGTCTAGACTTTGGCTTACTGGCATCTCTCACGCCAGTTGAAACTACAATTTTATAGTTGACTCCTAGCTATATGCAAGTAGCATTTATAGAAATAATACACATAAGACCCACGCTGAGGAAAAGATGTCGCCCTTAAACTCAAAAGTATTAGGGTCCACGACAAGATGGCGGCCACAGTAAGGCATTTTTCGTCAGAATGCGAGGGTCGAAAGTCTAGACTTTGGCTTACTGGCATCTCTCACGCCAGTTGAAACTACAATTTTATAGTTGACTCCTAGCTATATGCAAGTAGCATTTATAGAAATAATACACATAAGACCCACGCTGAGGAAAAGATGTCGCTCCTTAAACTCAAAAGTATTAGGGTCCACGACAAGATGGCGGCCACAGTAAGGCATTTTTCGTCAGAATGCGAGGGTCGAAAGTCTAGACTTTGGCTTACTGGCATCTCTCACGCCAGTTGAAACTACAATTTTATAGTTGACTCCTAGCTATATGCAAGTAGCATTTATAGAAATAATACACATAAGACCCACGCTGAGGAAAAGATGTCGCTCCTTAAACTCAAAAGTATTAGGGTCCACGACAAGATGGCGGCCACAGTAAGGCATTTTTCGTCAGAATGCGAAGGGTCGAAAGTCTAGACTTTGGCTTACTGGCATCTCTCACGCCAGTTGAAACTACAATTTTATAGTTGACTCCTAGCTATATGCAAGTAGCATTTATAGAATAATACACATAGGACCCACGCTGAGGAAAAGATGTCGCTCCTTAAACTCAAAAGTATTAGGGTCCACGACAAGATGGCGGCCACAGTAAGGCATTTTCTGGCAGAATGCGAGGGTCGAAAGTCTAGACTTTGGCTTACTGGCATCTCTCACGCCAGTTGAAACTACAATTTTATAGTTGACTCCTAGCTATATGCAAGTAGCATTTATAGAAATAATACACATAAGACCCACGCTGAGGAAAAGATGTCGCTCCTTAAACTCAAAAGTATTAGGGTCCACGACAAGATGGCGGCCACAGTAAGGCATTTTCTGGCAGAATGCGAGGGTCGAAAGTCTAGACTTTGGCTTACTGGCATCTCTCACGCCAGTTGAAACTACAATTTTATAGTTGACTCCTAGCTATATGCAAGTAGCATTTATAGAAATAATACACATAAGACCCACGCTGAGGAAAAGATGTCGCTCCTTAAACTCAAAAGTATTAGGGTCCACGACAAGATGGCGGCCATAGTAAGGCATTTTTCGTCAGAATGCGAGGGTCGAAAGTCTAGACTTTGGCTTACTGGCATCTCTCACGCCAGTTGAAACTACAATTTTATAGTTGACTCCTAGCTATATGCAAGTAGCATTTATAGAAATAATACACATAGGACCCACGCTGAGGAAAAGATGTCGCTCCTTAAACTCAAAAGTATTAGGGTCCACGACAAGATGGCGGCCACAGTAAGGCATTTTCTGGCAGAATGCGAGGGTCGAAAGTCTAGACTTTGGCTTACTGGCATCTCTCACGCCAGTTGAAACTACAATTTTATAGTTGACTCCTAGCTATATGCAAGTAGCATTTATAGAAATAATACACATAAGACCCACGCTGAGGAAAAGATGTCGCCCCTTAAACTCAAAAGTATTAGGGTCCACGACAAGATGGCGGCCACAGTAAGGCATTTTTCGTCAGAATGCGAGGGTCGAAAGTCTAGACTTTGGCTTACTGGCATCTCTCACGCCAGTTGAAACTACAATTTTATAGTTGACTCCTAGCTATATGCAAGTAGCATTTATAGAAATAATACACATAAGACCCACGCTAAGGAAAAGATGTCGCTCCTTAAACTCAAAAGTATTAGGGTCCACGACAAGATGGCGGCCACAGTAAGGCATTTTTCGTCAGAATGCGAGGGTCGAAAGTCTAGACTTTGGCTTACTGGCATCTCTCACGCCAGTTGAAACTACAATTTTATAGTTGACTCCTAGCTATATGCAAGTAGCATTTATAGAAATAATACACATAAGACCCACGCTGAGGAAAAGATGTCGCCCCTTAAACTCAAAAGTATTAGGGTCCACGACAAGATGGCGGCCACAGTAAGGCATTTTTCGTCAGAATGCGAGGGTCGAAAGTCTAGACTTTGGCTTACTGGCATCTCTCACGCCAGTTGAAACTACAATTTTATAGTTGACTCCTAGCTATATGCAAGTAGCATTTATAGAAATAATACACATAAGACCCACGCTGAGGAAAAGATGTCGCTCCTTAAACTCAAAAGTATTAGGGTCCACGACAAGATGGCGGCCACAGTAAGGCATTTTTCGTCAGAATGCGAGGGTCGAAAGTCTAGACTTTGGCTTACTGGCATCTCTCACGCCAGTTGAAACTACAATTTTATAGTTGACTCCTAGCTATATGCAAGTAGCATTTATAGAAATAATACACATAAGACCCACGCTGAGGAAAAGATGTCGCTCCTTAAACTCAAAAGTATTAGGGTCCACGACAAGATGGCGGCCACAGTAAGGCATTTTTCGTCAGAATGCGAGTGTCGAAAGTCTAGACTTTGGCTTACTGGCATCTCTCACGCCAGTTGAAACTACAATTTTATAGTTGACTCCTAGCTATATGCAAGTAGCATTTATAGAAATAATACACATAAGACCCACGCTGAGGAAAAGATGTCGCTCCTTAAACTCAAAAGTATTAGGGTCCACGACAAGATGGCGGCCACAGTAAGGCATTTTTCGTCAGAATGCGAGGGTCGAAAGTCTAGACTTTGGCTTACAAAATTCTCTCACGCCAGTTGCAACTACAATTTTATAGTTGACTCCTCGCTAAATTCAAGTAGCTTTTATAAAAATAATATGTACAAGATCCACGCATTCTGAGGCATTTTCTGGCAGAATGCGAGGGTCGAAAGTCTAGACTTTGGCTTACTGGCATCTCTCACGCCAGTTGAAACTACAATTTTATAGTTGACTCCTAGCTATATGCAAGTAGCATTTATAGAAATAATACACATAAGACCCACGCTGAGAAAAGATGTCGCCCCTTAAACTCAAAAGTATTAGGGTCCACGACAAGATGGCGGCCACAGTAAGGCATTTTTCGTCAGAATGCGAGGGTCGAAAGTCTAGACTTTGGCTTACTGGCATCTCTCACGCCAGTTGAAACTACAATTTTATAGTTGACTCCTAGCTATATGCAAGTAGCATTTATAGAAATAATACACATAAGACCCACGCTGAGGAAAAGATGTCGCTCCTTAAACTCAAAAGTATTAGGGTCCACGACAAGATGGCGGCCACAGTAAGGCATTTTTCGTCAGAATGCGAGGGTCGAAAGTCTAGACTTTGGCTTACTGGCATCTCTCACGCCAGTTGAAACTACAATTTTATAGTTGACTCCTAGCTATATGCAAGTAGCATTTATAGAAATAATACACATAAGACCCACGCTGAGGAAAAGATGTCGCTCCTTAAACTCAAAAGTATTAGGGTCCACGACAAGATGGCGGCCACAGTAAGGCATTTTTCGTCAGAATGCGAGTGTCGAAAGTCTAGACTATGGCTTACTGGCATCTCTCACGCCAGTTGAAACTACAATTTTATAGTTGACTCCTAGCTATATGCAAGTAGCATTTATAGAAATAATACACATAAGACCCACGCTGAGGAAAAGATGTCGCTCCTTAAACTCAAAAGTATTAGGGTCCACGACAAGATGGCGGCCACAGTAAGGCATTTTTCGTCAGAATGCGAGGGTCGAAAGTCTAGACTTTGGCTTACAAAATTCTCTCACGCCAGTTGCAACTACAATTTTATAGTTGACTCCTCGCTAAATTCAAGTAGCTTTTATAAAAATAATATGTACAAGATCCACGCATTCTGAGGCATTTTCTGGCAGAATGCGAGGGTCGAAAGTCTAGACTTTGGCTTACTGGCATCTCTCACGCCAGTTGAAACTACAATTTTATAGTTGACTCCTAGCTATATGCAAGTAGCATTTATAGAAATAATACACATAAGACCCACGCTGAGGAAAAGATGTCGCCCCTTAAACTCAAAAGTATTAGGGTCCACGACAAGATGGCGGCCACAGTAAGGCATTTTTCGTCAGAATGCGAGGGTCGAAAGTCTAGACTTTGGCTTACTGGCATCTCTCACGCCAGTTGAAACTACAATTTTATAGTTGACTCCTAGCTATATGCAAGTAGCATTTATAGAAATAATACACATAAGACCCACGCTGAGGAAAAGATGTCGCTCCTTAAACTCAAAAGTATTAGGGTCCACGACAAGATGGCGGCCACAGTAAGGCATTTTTCGTCAGAATGCGAGGGTCGAAAGTCTAGACTTTGGCTTACTGGCATCTCTCACGCCAGTTGAAACTACAATTTTATAGTTGACTCCTAGCTATATGCAAGTAGCATTTATAGAAATAATACACATAAGACCCACGCTGAGGAAAAGATGTCGCTCCTTAAACTCAAAAGTATTAGGGTCCACGACAAGATGGCGGCCACAGTAAGGCATTTTTCGTCAGAATGCGAGTGTCGAAAGTCTAGACTATGGCTTACTGGCATCTCTCACGCCAGTTGAAACTACAATTTTATAGTTGACTCCTAGCTATATGCAAGTAGCATTTATAGAAATAATACACATAAGACCCACGCTGAGGAAAAGATGTCGCTCCTTAAACTCAAAAGTATTAGGGTCCACGACAAGATGGCGGCCACAGTAAGGCATTTTTCGTCAGAATGCGAGGGTCGAAAGTCTAGACTTTGGCTTACAAAATTCTCTCACGCCAGTTGCAACTACAATTTTATAGTTGACTCCTCGCTAAATTCAAGTAGCTTTTATAAAAATAATATGTACAAGATCCACGCATTCTGAGGCATTTTCTGGCAGAATGCGAGGGTCGAAAGTCTAGACTTTGGCTTACTGGCATCTCTCACGCCAGTTGAAACTACAATTTTATAGTTGACTCCTAGCTATATGCAAGTAGCATTTATAGAAATAATACACATAAGACCCACGCTGAGGAAAAGATGTCGCCCCTTAAACTCAAAAGTATTAGGGTCCACGACAAGATGGCGGCCACAGTAAGGCATTTTTCGTCAGAATGCGAGGGTCGAAAGTCTAGACTTTGGCTTACTGGCATCTCTCACGCCAGTTGAAACTACAATTTTATAGTTGACTCCTAGCTATATGCAAGTAGCATTTATAGAAATAATACACATAAGACCCACGCTGAGGAAAAGATGTCGCTCCTTAAACTCAAAAGTATTAGGGTCCACGACAAGATGGCGGCCACAGTAAGGCATTT
Organism: Nasonia vitripennis; assembly: GCF_009193385.2. Taxonomy (NCBI): domain Eukaryota; kingdom Metazoa; phylum Arthropoda; class Insecta; order Hymenoptera; family Pteromalidae; genus Nasonia; species Nasonia vitripennis. The sequence continues at coordinate 416,097 of NW_022279729.1, forward strand.
TTCGTCAGAATGCGAGGGTCGAAAGTCTAGACTTTGGCTTACTGGCTTCCCTCACGCCAGTTGAAACTACAATTTTATAGTTGACTCCTAGCTATATGCAAGTAGCATTTATAGAAATAATACACATAAGACTGCGACGATGTGCGTCGCTGCCGCTAAGGATTTTACGATGAAAATCCAAAGCGGCATCACGATTGTTTTGCCGAGCTGCGAGTACCGGGAACCCAGTGTCGCCTCGCGGTGACAACAAGGGCCCGGCGTGTTGCGATGCGTTGCGCGGGCCGGCGTCGCGGCAGCGTGGCGATCTTCTTCTGAGAAGACCGCCAGCCCGCCGCCGCCAGCCTAGAAGAGTCCCGAGGAGCCGCGTCGAGGAGACGGCTCATCAGCCAATCCGCGTCTCGGCCGCTCCGCGTGAGAAGTCCGTGCGGACTCGAGGGCCAATGAGAGGCTTTCTCCTACGTGACGTAGGGAGAGGCAGAGTGGGGTTTTCGCGAGCGCGAGCGCGTTCGCGCCCGAAATAAGATAGTTCTTGGCTGGATCTTGAGGTGCTAACACGTACCTCGAGCCACAAAAAAGGAAGAAGAAAGCTGCAGTCAGTTCAAGGAGGCCTTCCCCGGAGAAGAAGGGACATCGAGGAAGCCCTGGGAACTGGAGCTGCTGGGAGCTACCTGGACGACGGTGCGACGTCGGCAGGAGCCACGCCGCCACCTCCACCCAGACAGCGAGAGAGAGAGAGAGAGAGACATCGGAGAGAAGAGAGAAGAGGGAAGCGGAACGAGAACCCGAGAGAGGACCAGCCGACCCGGACCCGAGCGCCGAGGGCGGCGGATCCTAGGCAGCCTTCTCAGCGGCGTACTCGAGGAACGGGAGGCAGGGTTCGCCCCATTCCCGTAAAGGTATAGTCTTAAGTGGCTTGTGAGTGTGTGTGAGAGAAAGAGAGTGAGAGCGTGTGTGCGTGCCAACGGTGTGCTTCGACGTGGTGCGGCACGTCGGAGGAGAGAGAGAAGTAAAAGAGTGAGTGCGATAGCGAGAGCGCGAGAGTTGCGTCAGCCGGCGTTTAAGTGCAGCGGCACTGGGACGCGGCGTGCGCGCGTGAGTGAGAACAAAGAGAGCGGCCGTTACCGCGTGGCGCCGTTAGCCGCTAGGGCTTCGGTGGTGTAAGAGAGTAGGGAATAAAGAAGTGATTGACAACGAAAAGAAGTGCGTGATTATTTGCGAGTACCTCCCATCCTCACTCGGCCCAACGTGCGCTCCCACGCGCGTGGCGATCGCGGGACCTCCCCGCGGAAAGAATAAATCAAGCTCGGTAGAGTTGGTGTTGCGCAGCCAGTTAGCAGTGGGAGCTGGTAGTTGGCAATTTCGTCGCAATTGGCATCCCTTGTGGGGATTCTGCGATCGTCGGGAGAGTGAGGTGAGGAGCGGCGCGAGAGAGGGAGTGAAGCGCCGCGTGCTTAGAGAGTGTAGAGGTTAGAGAGCAGAGATGAGTGGTCGTGAAGACGAGACGCGAGCGGGCGAGCCGTCTGTATTCTTCCGGCCCGATGGGCCAGGGGAGAGCTACAGACTGGCCCTCGCAAGACTGCTACAGAGTCGCACAGGTCGAACGCTAAAGCGCGAGATCAGCAAGCTGACAGAGGCCGAGCTCGACGCAGAACTCGAGGCGAGGCATTGCAGCTTGCGTGGCTCAGTGCAGTTGCGTAGAGAGCGCCTGTTTCGCCGCACAATTCCCGAAGCTGAGCCGTCCGTAAGGAACGTGCCTTGGTTTGAGTGGGATTGGGAGCGTAACGCATATCTCATCTCCGAGGAGGAGATGGAGAGAGAATACGGGCTGGAGAAAAAGGCAAAACCACCTCGCCAGACGGCGAAGCAAAAATTGCCCGAAAAGCCTGCCAGACGAGAGTCGCCGAGTGAGAATGAGATGGCGCCGATTGGCCCGCGAGTCGTGGACGTGCAAGTGCATAACGAGCCTGTCCACGTGCTGCGGCCAATAATGCCTGCTGTGTCGGTAACGGTGAGCTCCGCCGTGACGACACAGGCGAGTAATACGGCGCCGGTGACAGTGTCAAGTAGGATGACCTATCCGATTCCCGCAACGGGAATGGAAAGATCTCGAGTCGGGGAGAATGTACAGCCAGCCCTCACGAGTTGGGAAATTTTCTCAGCCCGCATGGTGCAAGGCGTCAGCATTCAACCTAGTACCCAGGGAAATGGGTTAGAGCACCGTGAGGAATTTCGATCGCCAACCCCGCCACCGGCCTTATTGACGAGGCAGGAAACGTCTCGCTCTACGCTCGAGAGGAAGACAGGGAAGGAAATTGATGAGCAGTGGTATACACCGAAACAGCATGTGCTTGGGAGAGTTTCGTCGAGCGATAGCGTGGCTAGCGTGAGCAGTCGCCGCTCGTCGGAACGAGAGATGAAGAAGCGCAGCCTGCAGGCTCAAGGTTTTAGCCCTGAAGAAGCGCGAGACCGAGTTTTTGCAGAAGAGCGCGAGGAGTGTAAGAGGCGAGCGTTCGAGGAGGCTCGTGCTCAAGCTGAAGCTTACAAGCGAGAGAGAGCCATCGAACGGGAGCATGAGGAGGAGTTAGAGCGCCTGGAAACAGAGGCGAGAGAGGAGGCCTGGCGTCATTGTGAGCGAGAGATGCTTGAAGAAGAACGGCAATGGAGGGATCAGCGCGCGCGGCGATCACCGCCGGCCGTGCCGACCGCGAAGTCCGATCGTCGAGCAACTCTTGATGCGAGCATGAAGCGTGCAGGTCGTGAGCCGGTTACTGGGCGACGGCCAGAGCCCGTGCGCACAGAGAACCAACGAGAGAGAAGGACGAGTAGGCGATCTCTGGAGGATGAAGGCGAGGATAGCACAAGTTACGCCGCGCCGAGTAGTCCAACCCTGAAGCGTCGCCGAGAGTCGGCTTGGAGAAATGATGTGAAGATAGAGAGTGCATCGAGTGAGAGTGAGAGTTGGATAACGCCGAGAAGAAGAAGGAGACGTAAGGCGGACAATCGTTGGAGCCCGAATCAGCTGTTAAGCGACAGCGAGTCCGAGACGCGCTCGACTCGCGGGTCCAACAGACTGCCGAATACCGTCTCAACCCCAGGCAGCGGCAAGAATGCACTCGACGCCGTAAAACTCCTGAAGAGCTGGGGATTCAAGTTCTCAGGCGAGGGAAAGACTGAAGATCCCGAAGAATTCTTGGAGAGATTGGACGATTGCAAGAAGGGATCGAGTGTGAGTGATCGTCAGGTACTAGCGGCTGTGCCGAGCATCTTATTGACGCGGGCAGGCCGCTGGTTCCGAACGGTGAGAGGAGAGCTGCGTACTTGGGAGGACTTCAGGAAGGCTTTCCGTCGACAGTTCGTCATGGACTACGACCGGGAAGACCTCATGGAGGATCTGAGGCGGCGGACGCAACACAAGAATGAGAAAATCGCCAATTATATAGCGAATCTCAAGTATATTGTGTCTCGTTTCCGTCGCCCGCCTTCTGAGAGAGAGTTGCTGAGTATTGCATATCGGAATATCCTTCCCGAATATCGCAAGGCTTTCGGCGATAAATTGATCGAAAACCTTGAGGATTTGGAGTCATATGGTCGACGCTGGGAGAAGCAGCGCGACCTGGATAGTAGATATGTGCCGCCTCCGCCTGCGGAGAAAATGCATGTGCCCGGCGCTGCGTTTAGCGGTGCCGCGGCCAAGCCTAAAGTATCCGCAGTAACGGAGGTTGATGACGAGAAACCGAAAACGGAGAAAACGGCCTCGTCGGGTAAGGGAAAGAAGGGCAACAAGAAGTCTGGCAATAAGAAGTCGGCTTCAGCCTCTTCGTCAGATGCTGAGCCAGTTGCGAGCGCCAGTGCCGGGGCGAAAGCTCCGACGCAGGCAAGCAATCAAACTCAGCAAGAGAAGAGTGCGCCGGTTAAGAAGGCGGCGGAGAAGAGTGGCAAGAGCGAAGGTGGGAAAGCGAACGCTGGCAGAACAGCACAAGCACCGACACCTCAGGGGGCGACGAATGTCCAACCCGGGGAATTCCTTGGCATCTGCTACACCTGTCAGCAAGTGGGTCATCGCGCTTCCCAATGTCCGGAGATAGTTTGCTATGCCTGCAAACTGAAAGGACATTCGGCGCGAGATTGTCCGCATCGGGTTAGGAGCGCGCCGCCAGCGAGGAGCGCACCGCCGGCGAGCAATCCACCGCGGTGGGCGCAGACGGGTACGTCGTGCCAGCTGTGCGGGCAAGAAGGGTATACTGTCCTCTCATGCCCCAAGTGCAACATACTAGCTGCGTTGGGAAACTTGAGGACGGGGGCGCAGCGATAAATTCAGCTGTTCCCCCGAGTAGAGAGTGTGTAGAGCCGTGTAAGAGAGGAGAGAAGAAGGTGAGTTTTCTTGAGCCACTCCCTGTGAAAACCGGAGGAGCTCCTAGTGAGGAGGAGGCTTACGGCTTCGAGAAACTTCACCTGATCAAGAAAGCTCTAGATCAACTGTCGAGCAGCGGCTCTGAGAATTGCTTGCTGCAGCCAGCCGATCGTGGAGAAAACGGGAGCGAGAGCAGTCTGGACGATTGGATATTCGACGTGGACGTGCCCCGAAAGGAGGAAAGGCTAAGTGCTGGGAACAACATTTCTCTTTCACGCCACGTGGAAGATTCCTCTGACGAGGAGATCCAAGCGGCAGACGAAAGATCGAGTGGAGAGGAGAGGGTGATCGCAGGCGTACACTCGGAAAACCGGAACTTTATTACGGTGAGCCTCGGTGGCAAGCAGTATAAAGCCCTTCTGGATCCGGGAGCGACTCTGTCGCTGATTGGCCCTGAGATCACCGAGAGATTTCGAGAGAGATTGAGGCCGAGTTCAACTCTGCTGAAGACCGCAACGGGGCGCCTGAGCAAGATCGAAGGTGAGCTCGAAGCTGTCTTCGAGATTGACGGCGTGACGCAGGCAGTTACCTTCTGCGCTACAGCGTCGCTCGAACAGAAGATGATCCTCGGGATGGACTTCTGTAAGGGCTTCGATATTGATGTGCGATTAGGGAAAGGCTTGTGGAGAGCGGGCGAAGGTGTCTGGAGGCCTTTTTCAAACAATGATTGTTCGAATCAGGCCACCATCTTCGCCGAGTGCGCGGGTCTGGTAGTCGTGAGTGATGACGACTACGAGACTGTGTTAAAACTGGTAGAGAAAATACTGCGTAGCGCGCCCCAGAAGACGGGACTCACGCATATCACAGAGCATGTGATAAAGGTGGTCGACGAGACGCCAATCTGGCAACGGATGCGGCGTAGGTCACCCAAAATGCAAGAGATCTCGATTCAGGAAGTCGAAAGGCTTTATAAAGCGGGTCTCATAGAGCGCTCCGCGAGTGATTGGTGTAGTGCACCAGTGATCGTGAGGAAGTCAGACGGAACGTTTCGCTTCTGTATTGACTACAGGGATTTGAATCGAGTCACTCGGAAGGATTTATATCCTATACCGAACATGGATTCGATCACTGATAGATTACGCGGAGCTCGTTTCTTGTCGAAAATCGACTTGAAACAAGCGTACTATCAGATCCCTTTGGAAAAGTCCAGCCGGAAATACACGGCGTTTGCGGTGCCAGGCTCAGGGTTATGGCAATTTAAAGTCATGCCGTTCGGCCTGACCAATGCACCCAGGACTTTCCAGAGACTAGTGAGTGCCTTATTCGGACCGAGTTGTGAGCCAGCGGTATTCGTATACCTGGACGACCTCGTGATAGCCACAGAGACGTTCGAGGAACACTTAAAGTGGCTCGAATTCGTTCTGAGGCGACTCACTGAGGCGGGGCTAGCGGTGAATAAAGAGAAGTGTGAGTTCTGCTGCTCACAGATTACCTACCTGGGTTTTCGACTCGACAGCGAAGGTCTGCGGCCGGATCCAGAGAAGGTGGAGCCTGTGAGAAACTTTCCCGTCCCGAAAAACGTTAAGCAGCTGCGGCGATTCCTGGGAATGCTGGGCTGGTACTCGCGCTTTATTGAGCGCGAGTCCGAGCTCAAAATCCCGCTCGTTCGGCTGCTGCGTAAAGGGCAGAAATGGGAATGGGGCCAGGAGCAGCAGGAGGCGTTCGAGGCACTACGTTATGCGCTAACCACAGCACCTGTCCTGGCGAGGCCGGATTTCACCAAGCCGTTCAAGGTGCAGTGCGACGCAAGCGGAGTAGCCATCGGCGCCGTGTTGACGCAAGAGAGCGAGGATGGAGAACACCCGATAGGTTACGTCAGTCGTGTATTGACTGCGGCTGAACGTAACTACACCACTACGGAGAAAGAGTGTCTCGCGGTGATTTGGGCGATCAACAAGCTGCGACCGTATCTAGAGGGATACGAGTTCAGCGTGATCACTGATCACCGAGCGCTGCAGTGGTTGCGAAATTTAAAAGATCCAACGGGCAGGTTAGCTCGCTGGGCCTTGGCTTTGCAGTCATGGGACTTTCAGGTGGTCTACCGAAAGGGATCCCTGAACCAATTTCCTGATGCATTATCCCGGAGTTACGAGGACGATGGGAATGCAGTTGCCGCCTTCGAGGGGATACAAGATCCGGAGTATGCCAGGCTCCTTAAGGAAGTCGCGGAAACTCCGGAGAAGTACCAAGGTTGGAGGGTGGAGGACGGGATGCTATACCGATGGAGAAGCGATCCGCTTCTCGATCCGGTTACGCATCGTGAAGAAGCGTGGAGGTTGGTAGTGCCAGTAGAATACAGAGAGAGAGTGATACGAGACGCTCACTGTACACCTTCCTCGGGCCATCTAGGTATCGAGAAGACTTACGACAGGGTGGCTCGTGAGTACTACTGGAGAGGCGCGTACCATGATGTGTACAGCTTCGTTCAGTCCTGCGAGGACTGCCAGAAGTACAAAACATTACAGAGTGGAGCGAAAGGGTTGATGGGAAAGAGAGTGGTAGAGAGGCCGTGGGCGGTGGTGGCTGCGGATCTCATGGAGTTCCCGCCAAGCAAGGCTCGGTTTAAATATCTAGTGGTGTTTCAGGATCTGTTCACCCGCTGGATAGAGCTGAAGCCTTTGCGCCGCGCCGACGGCAAATCTGTGGCGACAGCGTTCGAAGAGCTGGTTTTATTTCGGTGGGAAACCCCGGAATACTTCCTCTCGGACAACGGGAAGGAGTTTGATAACCAGCACTTAAAGAAAGTGTTGGATATCTACGGCGTGAAGCATATCACGACCCCTCCTTACCATCCACAGGCGAACCCAGTCGAGCGCACGAATAGAACGCTTAAGACGATGATAGCCACGTTCGTGAAGAACGATCATCGCGACTGGGACGCTCACCTGCATGAGTTTCGCCACGCAGTGAATACTGCTACACAGGCGTCGACGAAAGTCTCTCCGGCCTTCCTCAACTACGGGCGGCATCCCCGACCGGCGTTGAGCCTGCGCCGAGAAGTCGAAAGCCGACAGCCAGTAGAGTATCGCGATCCAGAGTTGTGGGTAGATAGAGTTAAGAGATTGGATGCGTTGAGAGATTTAGTCGCCAAGTTTATTGACGAGGCGAGAGAAAAACAAGAGAAAGTGTATAATCGAGGTAGAAAAGGCGTGACCTTCAATGTGGGAGACATGGTCATGAGAAAGACGCATGTGCTCTCTGACGCTTCGAAGAAGCTGTCAAAGAAGTTAGCGCCTAAGTGGGAAGGCCCATACGAGATCATCGAGGTGTTATCCCCGGTTGTCTACGTCTTAGGGCAGGGGGATGGTTCTTCTAGGCGACTCGCGAAAACGCATATTAGCGAATTAAAACGCTACATGCCTCCGCGAGGTGCCTCGAAGAAGTGAATTACGGTACTAATGCACGTGTGTTTTCAGAGAGCAGCGGATAAAATGGCGGACACCGGAGGCCGAGAGTCAAGGGAAACTCCGGAGGCCACCCCTTCTCAAGTCGCGGATTCTTCACAACCCGATGAAGAGGAGGAACTCTCACCGTTCACGATGTCACTACAGGACAGGCGGCAAGGCTCGGTGGCGTACTTTGTGCGCTTCCCGAAGACGAGCCGCCCTCCACAGAAGGCTGCAACGAGTAGAGCAACAGCGGCGCGTTCGGAAGGCAACGACCCAGCGGTGACAATTCAGTCGAGAACGGAGAGAAGTGTTCGGCCAGAAGATGAGGAGAAAATGAGAGCATGGGCGAATGAGTCTCGCCAACGCGTGAAGCAGCAATGGGCGATTCCGCGGCGCTTGGGGTTGCCTAACGACTCCCCAAGAGAGCCAGGAATGCACTCCGAGCGAGCTGCACGCCGCGAAGAGACAGGGAGATTAGAGTTGAGTCAGGAGGAGAGAGAGAGTAGAGAAGCGCAGAAGGAGCTCGACGAATACGTGGGTGACTTACCTCCTGCAGGATCGGCGAGTACACCGAGTGAGGCGGTGCTACCACCCGATGAACCAATGGATTGGACAGCAGAAGTTAATAAGGAGCCCAGAAAGACGTCGACGCTAGTGGTAGAGAAGCGAGAAGAGCAAGAGAAGAAGAAGAAGAAAAAGAAGGCTCCGAATCCTCGTCGTCAACTGACAAGAGAGGATTACTTCTCGGTGCTGTCGCCACCAGCAACTCGATCATCTTCGCCTGAGCCTGGAGCTCCGATAAAACCTGGGGTTTCTGGAAAACCAGTGATGGAGTCATCGACTGCTGGGTATCGAGAGGATGACCAGCAAGAGAGAACGGAGCAGGAGGCTCGCGCAGCCGAAGAACGCTGGCGGCGTCGGCGAGCAACCAACAAAGTGTCTCTGACACCCTTATTGGAGGCAGCGGTGACTAAACCAGCGGAAGCTGAGTCACGTGAGGAGAACTCACGGCGGCAACGATCCGAGCAGGCTGCTCGCGCAGCTGAGGAGCGGTTGAGACAACAACGAGAGGTCGTCAGATCCAACCCGATACCTCTGACCGGATCCGCAGTGATGGAGACGAGTGATAGCGGAGTGATGCCTGCACCTTCGCAGAGTGGTCTAACCGACGCAGAGGATGCCGCAAGGAAAGCCAGCCGTCGAAATAAACTCCGAAACGAGCGTAGGCGCCGTGCGAGGCAGGCGAAGCGAGAAGAGAAAGAGACCACAGAGGGCAGGAGTGAGTGAGAAGTAAGAGATAGGCGTCAAGAGACAAGAGGAGGTGTAGAGCAGCGCAACTCCACAGGGAGACCTGCGAGCGAAGACTCGGCGAGAAGTCGGTCAGGACACCGCAGACCCCTGCCGATTAAGACAGCTGGAATGATGTTTGGGAATCTGGACAGAATACCTACCGATCCTGCCCTCGACCCGCCACCGTTCCACTGTTTTAATTGTTGGCAGCCCGGCCATGAAGTAAACTCCTGCAACCACCAGCTGAGAGCGGGTTTTTGCTACAACTGCGGTCGACGGGGAGTTTCGCTGAACAGTTGCCCGAGATGCTCGCGAATACATCGCGAATATCAATGTGATCAGCGCAATAGGGAGGCGAAGAAACCTTCTAGCACTGTGACTTCGGGTGAGCTAGACGCGTCGGGAGGTTCTGGGACGCAAGCACCGCAGCCTGGAACATCCAGAGCTAGGTCTCCGCCCATGTTTGGCCAGGCGACTGTGGATAACCCGAGGAACCAGCAAAACGTGCAGACTAGGCATCAAGGTGACCCGATCGCCGAGTTCTTGCAGATCTTGCGTGGCCTCGAGGGAGTCTCAGCTCAAACTAGAGAATTGGTGCTTCGAGACGTCTACAGCCGCCTGAACCGGAATACACTACGGGAAGGCAAGACGAAGGAAGAGACCTGGAGCGAAGACGAAGACTGGTAGAGAGGGAAAGAGATTGGAGTGGAGTCGAGAGTGTGGCAAGATGAGGTAGAGCGAAGAGAAGAGTCGTGACCGGTGTGGAGACGGAAGGGAGTCAGGAGGCGAGGTAGTGCTGCAGCTGCAGGACTATCTCGGGGCGAGAGGGAGGATGAGAGGAGGCGCCCCCGCAATAGGAAGAACAACCCTTCTGGTGTTCTTGCGGTCTGACTCCATTCCGTGCCTGCTCCGAAATGTCGTCGCGTTCCACCCCGGATAACTTTGGTTAAGGGGGGGGGACTGCGACGATGTGCGTCGCTGCCGCTAAGGATTTTACGATGAAAATCCAAAGCGGCATCACGATTGTTTTGCCGAGCTGCGAGTACCGGGAACCCAGTGTCGCCTCGCGGTGACAACAAGGGCCCGGCGTGTTGCGATGCGTTGCGCGGGCCGGCGTCGCGGCAGCGTGGCGATCTTCTTCTGAGAAGACCGCCAGCCCGCCGCCGCCAGCCTAGAAGAGTCCCGAGGAGCCGCGTCGAGGAGACGGCTCATCAGCCAATCCGCGTCTCGGCCGCTCCGCGTGAGAAGTCCGTGCGGACTCGAGGGCCAATGAGAGGCTTTCTCCTACGTGACGTAGGGAGAGGCAGAGTGGGGTTTTCGCGAGCGCGAGCGCGTTCGCGCCCGAAATAAGATAGTTCTTGGCTGGATCTTGAGGTGCTAACACGTACCTCGAGCCACAAAAAAGGAAGAAGAAAGCTGCAGTCAGTTCAAGGAGGCCTTCCCCGGAGAAGAAGGGACATCGAGGAAGCCCTGGGAACTGGAGCTGCTGGGAGCTACCTGGACGACGGTGCGACGTCGGCAGGAGCCACGCCGCCACCTCCACCCAGACAGCGAGAGAGAGAGAGAGAGAGACATCGGAGAGAAGAGAGAAGAGGGAAGCGGAACGAGAACCCGAGAGAGGACCAGCCGACCCGGACCCGAGCGCCGAGGGCGGCGGATCCTAGGCAGCCTTCTCAGCGGCGTACTCGAGGAACGGGAGGCAGGGTTCGCCCCATTCCCGTAAAGGTATAGTCTTAAGTGGCTTGTGAGTGTGTGTGAGAGAAAGAGAGTGAGAGCGTGTGTGCGTGCCAACGGTGTGCTTCGACGTGGTGCGGCACGTCGGAGGAGAGAGAGAAGTAAAAGAGTGAGTGCGATAGCGAGAGCGCGAGAGTTGCGTCAGCCGGCGTTTAAGTGCAGCGGCACTGGGACGCGGCGTGCGCGAGTTATATGAGCCGTATTAGTCGTCACTTATTCATCGCTTGTTATCGATCGCCTTCTGCATGCCGTATCGATCGCTTTGGCTTCTCGAGATCTGCAACAATAAGGTGTTTATGTTGGCACATACGGCGAAGCACGCATCGAGCACGCATGGAGAACAATGGAGGAAAGATTAAACAAACAAAGTTACAAACCTTTTAAAAAGGCTCTTGCACTGGTAACGAGTTAGTCTCTGTCGGGTTTCCAAGCTGTAAAGACGGATTAATAAATCTGAACAAATCCATATTCAATTTATTTAATTACTTACCTGCGAATCTACGTACGCTCTGCAATACGTACACTTAACTGGCGCTGCGGACAGGATACTGCGAGGCTGCTGAATCGAGATTCTCCTCCAATACCGTGACGGAAATCATCAGAGAGGAAGCGGCTGGTGTTTCAACCCCTTCGTCGCAGTACTTTTGGGACGTCAAGTTTGAGGCCCACCTTCGAACAGAGATTCACCTGGAATCATCAAAGAAGAGAGTAAGTCTTTGAAATTCCCTATTCACCTATCTTTACCTTATCCCTAAATACGACTGATTTGAGAGCAAAATGGCGCAGCAAATCACAGTGGAACAATTTAAATTGAGGTTAGCCATATGGCGTGACGCGATACCAATTTATGAAGGAGGAACAAAGCTCCTTTCTCACTTTCTCCAAACATGCGATAAATTTGTTGAAAATTTAGTCACTGCAGAGGAAGCATTAAATACAGCGCTATTTGCGTTAATTAAATCAAGAATTCGCGGAGAAGCTTTAAATTTAATAGTCGCGAATGATCCAGCAACATGGAATGATTGTAAAAATCTCTTAATAAATAGATATAGCGATCCCAGCTCGGAGGACCTGCTATACAATAAACTTAGCTCTTGTTTTCAACTATCGAATCAAAATTATGAAAAGTATGCTGATGAAATTAAACAACGTTTAAATAAGCTAAAAGAACATATAAACTTAAACAATCAAGACCGTAACTTGATAAGTATGAAAATTGGGTTTTACGAAAATGTTGCGAAAAATACGTTTATAAACGGAATAAAAGAGCCGTATCACACACATCTTACACATTTCGAGTTGGCGGATATAGAGGCTTGTCTGATAAAATGCAGAAAGCTTGACAATCACGAGCAACAAGCTGCATGTTTAAATTTCGCGAGACAACGCGAAAGTAAACCAAAAACCAATAATGTAAACAATAATTCAAAGGGTACAAGCCCGTTTATGAATCAGAGAAATAATAGTCCGTTCAATAACTCTGGAGCAAATAAAAGTCCGTTTTCATTTGCACCTAGACCCGCAACTGCACAAAATAATTTTGTACCGACATTTGCAAATAATTTCGGACGACCTATTCAGCAAAATCGACCGACACCGATGTCGATTAATACCAGAAACACCAATCGGCCAAATAATAATCAGAGCAACCGGTCAAATAATTTTGTCCTTCAGAATAAATTCTTTAGGAGTACCGGACCACCGAATTTCATTTCCGAAGAGTTGCATTATCAAGAGGAGCAGCAACCGGAGGAAGATGCTTACAATGAGGAGCAAGAAGATATTAACGTGAATGACGACAATTATGAAAATCAAGAGAATTCAGAAAATGAAAATTTTCAACGGGATTCCGATCCAACCGAAGAAACATAGTAAATTTAAATAACATAGGCAGTTCGCCCGAACTACCACACATAATAACTACAAATCCATCGCTTAAAATACTAATAGATTCGGGAGCATCATCATCGATTATTAACCCTAAAGTAGCCTACGATTTATTTTCAAATTACGTTTTTCCATATAAATTCGAAATTAAATCTTTGCATAAAATAACGCAAGGGACACATGCACTCACCTTTCCGATTTTGCAAGAGTTAGGTGACAATACACCAATTACATTTTTAATTGCTCCTTGGCATTCTACATATGATTGTCTAATAGGTCACAAGGACCTACAAAATTTAAAAGCAAATATTAACTATAGAACTCAAATATTTAGCACACCGAGATTTGAAATTAATTATTTAAACAATATGCCGGATAAATGTAAAATGGTTATACTGAGCAATCATCAAGAGACAAAAGTGCAAATCCGAACGGAACACATGAATGAAGAGGAAAAGGAGAAAATTATAGCTTTGTGTCAGAAATTTAGAGACTGTTTCTATAATGAGTGTGAAAAATTAACAGCCACAAATGCAGTCACACATAAAATAAGGACAAAGGACGAAAATCCGATTTATGTGAAAAGTTATAAATATCCATATCACCTGAAGGAGGTTATTCAAGATCAAGTGGGAAAATTATTAAATGACGAAATTATTCAATCAAGTAATTCACCTTATTCATCACCTGTCTGGATAGTACCCAAAAAGCAAGATGCAAGTGGAAAGAAGAAATGGAGAATGGTTATTGATTATCGTAAGTTGAATGATAAAACCATTGAGGATAAATACCCATTGCCGAGAATGGACGATATTTTAGAGAATTTAGGAAAATGCGCATATTTTACAACATTAGATCTAGCACAAGGATTCCATCAGATACCAGTTAATCGAGATTCAGTAGAGAAGACAGCATTCACAGTAGAAAATGGACACTACGAATACCGTCGTATGCCCTTTGGTTTAAAAAATGCACCAGCTACATTCCAGCGATTAATGGACAAAATTCTCAGAAAATATTTACACAAATTTTGCTTTGTATACATGGATGATATAGTCATATTTTCAAAATCTCTCCAAGAACATCTACAACATCTAAAATTAGTATTTGAAGAACTTCGGGAATACGGTTTGAAAGTGCAATTAGATAAGAGTGAGTTTTTAAGGAAAGAAGTACCTTTTTTGGGACATATAATTACACCAGGAGGAATTAAACCAAACCCAGATAAAATCAAGGCCATCGTAAAATATCCCATCCCAAGGACACAAAAGAAATTAAAGCGTTTCTAGGATTAACAGGGTTTTATAGAAAATTCATAAAAAACTACGCTAGAATATCAAAACCACTAACGAAAGCGCTTAAAAAGGAAGAAAAAATAAACATAGAGGATAGACAATATATAGAAGCATTCAATAGACTTAAAGAATTAATCGTCAATGCACCAATACTAGCTTATCCAGATTTCACAAAAATGTTTACTGTCACAACTGATGCGTCAAATGTCGCTATTGGTAGCGTTCTATCGCAAGATAAACACCTCATATCATGTTTTTCACGAACCCTGAATTCAGCTGAGCAAAACTATTCGACCATCGAAAAAGAACTACTAGCTATAGTCGAGGCGTGTCGACATTTTAGACCATACATATACGGGAGGAAATTTACAATCGAAACAGATCATAAACCACTAACCTGGCTCTGGTCTTTAAAAACACCAAATTCACGTTTGATTAGATGGAAAATAAAATTAGAGGAATATGATTATGAGATTAAATACAGGAAAGGAAGTGAAAATTATGTAGCTGACGCCTTAAGCAGAATAGAAATAAATAATCAGGAAGAGAATGATGACTCACTTTCAATGATTCCTCAAGTCTCGGATATAACATCGCGCCGAATCGAGGAAGTGGACGAGAGCCCCGGCGATGATCTAGAAACAGCTCACACTGCTGTAGAAGATCCAGTGTTTTCATTGCCTATAACAGACAAAAATATTCATGCATTTAATTATAGCATTATAATAAAATCGGGAAGGGACTACAATGTGAAAGTAAATAAAGATAAGCTCAAGATTCAGTATATGGTAAAGATAAACAAGGATGAAGCTGAAACACAATTATTAAAATTTCTAAATGAAAACGTAAAACCAGACAAACAATACGGGATTTACTTTACGAATGATGATTTGGAAATGATCGCTTACAGAGTACTGCTAAAACATTTCAATGAAAAACTAAAGTTGATTAAAACTAACACTTATACACCCGTAATAGACAAAAATAATTTTTTGAAGAAACTTGAGGAATATCATAATAGAACCCATAATGGAATTCAAGAGACAATAGCCCATTTTAAGAAAGAGTTATATACACTAAATATGGATAGGCTCGTACAGAACTATATTAACCAATGCGAACTATGCTTAGAACACAAATATGAGAGAAAGCCTTACGAAACAGGAAGGTATGGACCCATTATCGCTAATAGGCCCTTACAGCACATACATATGGACGTTTTTCATGTTGGAAAAGAAAAGTTTCTGACAATTATTGATATATTTTCGAAATACGCTCAGGCTTATCATCTATTGGATGGGAATGCTATAACAGTATTAAACAAACTGAGGCATTTCGCATCACATCACAATTTCCCAGATAAAATTACTACGGATAATGGGAGTGAATTTAACTCTGCTGTATTTAAAGAATTTTGTCGGATACACAAAATCGAATATCATCAAACTACAATCAATAGACACACGTCAAATGGACCAATAGAGAGATTACATTCAACTTTAAGAGAAAAATTAAGTATTTTAGTCGATAAAAATCCTCGAGAAACAATAAAGAATCATATGACTACAGCAATCCTAATATATAATCAGAGCATTCATTCATCAACAAATTTTGCACCGTTTACTCTACTGTATGGATCATATGAGGAACTGCATAAGCATGTCATCGAACCTGGAGTCGACATAACCGAGGAATATAATGAAATACGGAAAAATGAAATTTTACCGTTCTATGACGAATTGTATAAAAGACAGAAGAGAAACAAAAATTACCTAATGATTCAAATAATGAGTTGGAAAGTAGAGAGGTATACGTTAAAACCCACCAACAGCAACGAAATAAAATCGCACCCCGTTATCAAAAGTTATTAGTTAAGAAACAACAAGGTCCCTCATTGGAATGTTATATACACGGACAACCACGTCGTTACAATCTAAAGAGCACAAAGAGATTAAGAAAAACTTCTTCTTTGCAGAAAAATGATGACGATCCTGGGGATGGCGATGATTATGGCCATTTCGACGATAACCGTAAAAAGTGATGAAATTAATCCTGATGCGACACACTTTGATTATCAGCAAGGAGTTGGAAGAATTATAGAAAATTATCATTACGTACATTTCTTCATAAACACATCGTCGCTCAAACGCACCTATGGCAGAATTTTGACTGACTACACCATATTATCCTCAAGAAAAGAACTCAAGAACTCAAGTCTATTAATGGAAGCAAGATTATTATGTCAAGAAATCTATCAAGATCTGCAGGAGATAGCACCATTCGGTGGAAGAAGAAAGAGAGGATTAATAAATGGAGTAGGAAAGATGATCAAATATATATTTGGAAATCCAGATTCAGATGACTTAGAAAAGATTAATAATTATTTAGAAAATTTTGAGAAACAACAAAATGAAGATATTTCGGTTTTGAATAAATCTATAAGTTGCATGAATCAAATTAGCAGAACGATAAATAGCAATACTGAAATAATTAACAAAAACTTACGGAATCTTATGAAAACTCTTAACGATCAAAATACGCGATTTGAATTAATTGAGACAGTTGTAACTCTTATTGTGCAGGAGCAACATTTTCTAAATCTATTAGGGAAAATAAAAAGATCGTTCGTTTTCATCGATGAAAAATTTAATTTGGAAATATTAACCCATGAACAAATACTAAGTATAAAGACACATCTATTAGAACTTTATTCCCAAAAAGAGTTAATATCACATTATCATAATTTGTTAGACTTTCGATTTGCTCAGGGATCAGTCGTAACTATCCATGATTCCATAATTTATACCATAAAAATTCCTATCCTAAATTCCATTGAATTCTCCCTTTTTCAAAGACTTGCTATAATTAACCGAAATAACCAGACGGAGATCGTAACGATACCGTGGAAGCTGGATGGCTCGATAATAAAATTATTTTCAAGAAGATGTCAATTGATCTATCAGAGCGACTATGTATGCTATCAAATCCTCGCAGAAGACGCAAAAACAATAACAATTTCAATAAATGCGCCTCTAGCATTGGCGTATCCACTCCTAAACAACTTGATACTGATATCCAGTAATTATAAAACAGAAATCGAAAATAACAAGAACAAGGAAACATTTTTTGGAACAAAATCTTTGGAGGAAACAATCTGTTGATACAGGGACATAGGGTGGACGACAATCTCGGAGAACTTAAGGTGTCGGAAGTTCAACCATTGATCATCGAGAATCATCAACGGAGATTCGAACCGCTAAAAACGCAAGCAGTACCTACGATGGAGACACCAAAATTCACAAAATTCGGAATCGAATTCCATACATCAATAGCGTCATTTATAATTGTCATGCTGATTCTAATAATTGGAATAATTTTCATTATCTATAAATATAAATGTAAAAACAGGGGTTCATGTAAAAGCAGGAGTCCAAACGGGAGCCCACAACATACCGAGATAACAAATAACGAGGACGTCATTCAACTTGGGCATGGAGGAGTTATATGAGCCGTATTAGTCGTCACTTATTCATCGCTTGTTATCGATCGCCTTCTGCATGCCGTATCGATCGCTTTGGCTTCTCGAGATCTGCAACAATAAGGTGTTTATGTTGGCACATACGGCGAAGCACGCATCGAGCACGCATGGAGAACAATGGAGGAAAGATTAAACAAACAAAGTTACAAACCTTTTAAAAAGGCTCTTGCACTGGTAACGAGTTAGTCTCTGTCGGGTTTCCAAGCTGTAAAGACGGATTAATAAATCTGAACAAATCCATATTCAATTTATTTAATTACTTACCTGCGAATCTACGTACGCTCTGCAATACGTACACTTAACTCGCGCGTGAGTGAGAACAAAGAGAGCGGCCGTTACCGCGTGGCGCCGTTAGCCGCTAGGGCTTCGGTGGTGTAAGAGAGTAGGGAATAAAGAAGTGATTGACAACGAAAAGAAGTGCGTGATTATTTGCGAGTACCTCCCATCCTCACTCGGCCCAACGTGCGCTCCCACGCGCGTGGCGATCGCGGGACCTCCCCGCGGAAAGAATAAATCAAGCTCGGTAGAGTTGGTGTTGCGCAGCCAGTTAGCAGTGGGAGCTGGTAGTTGGCAATTTCGTCGCAAGACCCACGCTGAGGAAAAGATGTCGCTCCTTAAACTCAAAAGTATTAGGGTCCACGACAAGATGGCGGCCACAGTAAGGCATTTTTCGTCAGAATGCGAGTGTCGAAAGTCTAGACTTTGGCTTACTGGCATCTCTCACGCCAGTTGAAACTACAATTTTATAGTTGACTCCTAGCTATATGCAAGTAGCATTTATAGAAATAATACACATAAGACCCACGCTGAGGAAAAGATGTCGCTCCTTAAACTCAAAAGTATTAGGGTCCACGACAAGATGGCGGCCACAGTAAGGCATTTTTCGTCAGAATGCGAGGGTCGAAAGTCTAGACTTTTGCTTACAAAATTCTCTCACGCCAGTTGCAACTACAATTTTATAGTTGACTCCTCGCTAAATTCAAGTAGCTTTTATAAAAATAATATGTACAAGATCCACGCATTCTGAGGCATTTTCTGGCAGAATGCGAGGGTCGAAAGTCTAGACTTTGGCTTACTGGCTTCCCTCACGCCAGTTGAAACTACAATTTTATAGTTGACTCCTAGCTATATGCAAGTAGCATTTATAGAAATAATACACATAAGACCCACGCTGAGGAAAAGATGTCGCCCCTTAAACTCAAAAGTATTAGGGTCCACGACAAGATGGCGGCCACAGTAAGGCATTTTTCGTCAGAATGCGAGTGTCGAAAGTCTAGACTTTGGCTTACTGGCATCTCTCACGCCAGTTGAAACTACAATTTTATAGTTGACTCCTAGCTATATGCAAGTAGCATTTATAGAAATAATACACATAAGACCCACGCTGAGGAAAAGATGTCGCTCCTTAAACTCAAAAGTATTAGGGTCCACGACAAGATGGCGGCCACAGTAAGGCATTTTTCGTCAGAATGCGAGGGTCGAAAGTCTAGACTTTGGCTTACAAAATTCTCTCACGCCAGTTGCAACTACAATTTTATAGTTGACTCCTCGCTAAATTCAAGTAGCTTTTATAAAAATAATATGTACAAGATCCACGCATTCTGAGGCATTTTCTGGCAGAATGCGAGGGTCGAAAGTCTAGACTTTGGCTTACTGGCATCTCTCACGCCAGTTGAAACTACAATTTTATAGTTGACTCCTAGCTATATGCAAGTAGCATTTATAGAAATAATACACATAAGACCCACGCTGAGGAAAAGATGTCGCCCCTTAAACTCAAAAGTATTAGGGTCCACGACAAGATGGCGGCCACAGTAAGGCATTTTTCGTCAGAATGCGAGGGTCGAAAGTCTAGACTTTGGCTTACTGGCATCTCTCACGCCAGTTGAAACTACAATTTTATAGTTGACTCCTAGCTATATGCAAGTAGCATTTATAGAAATAATACACATAAGACCCACGCTGAGGAAAAGATGTCGCTCCTTAAACTCAAAAGTATTAGGGTCCACGACAAGATGGCGGCCACAGTAAGGCATTTTTCGTCAGAATGCGAGGGTCGAAAGTCTAGACTTTGGCTTACTGGCATCTCTCACGCCAGTTGAAACTACAATTTTATAGTTGACTCCTAGCTATATGCAAGTAGCATTTATAGAAATAATACACATAAGACCCACGCTGAGGAAAAGATGTCGCTCCTTAAACTCAAAAGTATTAGGGTCCACGACAAGATGGCGGCCACAGTAAGGCATTTTTCGTCAGAATGCGAGGGTCGAAAGTCTAGACTTTGGCTTACTGGCTTCCCTCACGCCAGTTGAAACTACAATTTTATAGTTGACTCCTCGCTAAATTCAAGTAGCTTTTATAAAAATAATATGTACAAGATCCACGCATTCTGAGGCATTTTCTGGCAGAATGCGAGGGTCGAAAGTCTAGACTTTGGCTTACTGGCTTCCCTCACGCCAGTTGAAACTACAATTTTATAGTTGACTCCTAGCTATATGCAAGTAGCATTTATAGAAATAATACACATAAGACCCACGCTGAGGAAAAGATGTCGCCCTTAAACTCAAAAGTATTAGGGTCCACGACAAGATGGCGGCCACAGTAAGGCATTTTTCGTCAGAATGCGAGGGTCGAAAGTCTAGACTTTGGCTTACTGGCATCTCTCACGCCAGTTGAAACTACAATTTTATAGTTGACTCCTAGCTATATGCAAGTAGCATTTATAGAAATAATACACATAAGACCCACGCTGAGGAAAAGATGTCGCTCCTTAAACTCAAAAGTATTAGGGTCCACGACAAGATGGCGGCCACAGTAAGGCATTTTTCGTCAGAATGCGAGGGTCGAAAGTCTAGACTTTGGCTTACTGGCATCTCTCACGCCAGTTGAAACTACAATTTTATAGTTGACTCCTAGCTATATGCAAGTAGCATTTATAGAAATAATACACATAAGACCCACGCTGAGGAAAAGATGTCGCTCCTTAAACTCAAAAGTATTAGGGTCCACGACAAGATGGCGGCCACAGTAAGGCATTTTTCGTCAGAATGCGAGGGTCGAAAGTCTAGACTTTTGCTTACAAAATTCTCTCACGCCAGTTGCAACTACAATTTTATAGTTGACTCCTCGCTAAATTCAAGTAGCTTTTATAAAATAATATGTACAAGATCCACGCATTCTGAGGCATTTTCTGGCAGAATGCGAGGGTCGAAAGTCTAGACTTTGGCTTACTGGCTTCCCTCACGCCAGTTGAAACTACAATTTTATAGTTGACTCCTAGCTATATGCAAGTAGCATTTATAGAAATAATACACATAAGACCCACGCTGAGGAAAAGATGTCGCCCCTTAAACTCAAAAGTATTAGGGTCCACGACAAGATGGCGGCCACAGTAAGGCATTTTTCGTCAGAATGCGAGTGTCGAAAGTCTAGACTTTGGCTTACTGGCATCTCTCACGCCAGTTGAAACTACAATTTTATAGTTGACTCCTAGCTATATGCAAGTAGCATTTATAGAAATAATACACATAAGACCCACGCTGAGGAAAAGATGTCGCTCCTTAAACTCAAAAGTATTAGGGTCCACGACAAGATGGCGGCCACAGTAAGGCATTTTTCGTCAGAATGCGAGGGTCGAAAGTCTAGACTTTGGCTTACAAAATTCTCTCACGCCAGTTGCAACTACAATTTTATAGTTGACTCCTCGCTAAATTCAAGTAGCTTTTATAAAAATAATATGTACAAGATCCACGCATTCTGAGGCATTTTCTGGCAGAATGCGAGGGTCGAAAGTCTAGACTTTGGCTTACTGGCATCTCTCACGCCAGTTGAAACTACAATTTTATAGTTGACTCCTAGCTATATGCAAGTAGCATTTATAGAAATAATACACATAAGACCCACGCTGAGGAAAAGATGTCGCCCCTTAAACTCAAAAGTATTAGGGTCCACGACAAGATGGCGGCCACAGTAAGGCATTTTTCGTCAGAATGCGAGGGTCGAAAGTCTAGACTTTGGCTTACTGGCATCTCTCACGCCAGTTGAAACTACAATTTTATAGTTGACTCCTAGCTATATGCAAGTAGCATTTATAGAAATAATACACATAAGACCCACGCTGAGGAAAAGATGTCGCTCCTTAAACTCAAAAGTATTAGGGTCCACGACAAGATGGCGGCCACAGTAAGGCATTTTTCGTCAGAATGCGAGGGTCGAAAGTCTAGACTTTGGCTTACTGGCATCTCTCACGCCAGTTGAAACTACAATTTTATAGTTGACTCCTAGCTATATGCAAGTAGCATTTATAGAAATAATACACATAAGACCCACGCTGAGGAAAAGATGTCGCTCCTTAAACTCAAAAGTATTAGGGTCCACGACAAGATGGCGGCCACAGTAAGGCATTTTTCGTCAGAATGCGAGGGTCGAAAGTCTAGACTTTGGCTTACTGGCTTCCCTCACGCCAGTTGAAACTACAATTTTATAGTTGACTCCTCGCTAAATTCAAGTAGCTTTTATAAAAATAATATGTACAAGATCCACGCATTCTGAGGCATTTTCTGGCAGAATGCGAGGGTCGAAAGTCTAGACTTTGGCTTACTGGCTTCCCTCACGCCAGTTGAAACTACAATTTTATAGTTGACTCCTAGCTATATGCAAGTAGCATTTATAGAAATAATACACATAAGACCCACGCTGAGGAAAAGATGTCGCCCCTTAAACTCAAAAGTATTAGGGTCCACGACAAGATGGCGGCCACAGTAAGGCATTTTTCGTCAGAATGCGAGGGTCGAAAGTCTAGACTTTGGCTTACTGGCATCTCTCACGCCAGTTGAAACTACAATTTTATAGTTGACTCCTAGCTATATGCAAGTAGCATTTATAGAAATAATACACATAAGACCCACGCTGAGGAAAAGATGTCGCTCCTTAAACTCAAAAGTATTAGGGTCCACGACAAGATGGCGGCCACAGTAAGGCATTTTTCGTCAGAATGCGAGGGTCGAAAGTCTAGACTTTGGCTTACAAAATTCTCTCACGCCAGTTGCAACTACAATTTTATAGTTGACTCCTCGCTAAATTCAAGTAGCTTTTATAAAAATAATATGTACAAGATCCACGCATTCTGAGGCATTTTCTGGCAGAATGCGAGGGTCGAAAGTCTAGACTTTGGCTTACTGGCTTCCCTCACGCCAGTTGAAACTACAATTTTATAGTTGACTCCTAGCTATATGCAAGTAGCATTTATAGAAATAATACACATAAGACCACGCTGAGGAAAGATGTCGCCCCTTAAACTCAAAAGTATTAGGGTCCACGACAAGATGGCGGCCACAGTAAGGCATTTTTCGTCAGAATGCGAGGGTCGAAAGTCTAGACTTTGGCTTACTGGCATCTCTCACGCCAGTTGAAACTACAATTTTATAGTTGACTCCTAGCTATATGCAAGTAGCATTTATAGAAATAATACACATAAGACCACGCTGAGGAAAGATGTCGCCCCTTAAACTCAAAGTATTAGGGTCCACGACAAGATGGCGGCCACAGTAAGGCATTTTTCGTCAGAATGCGAGGGTCGAAAGTCTAGACTTTGGCTTACTGGCATCTCTCACGCCAGTTGAAACTACAATTTTATAGTTGACTCCTAGCTATATGCAAGTAGCATTTATAGAAATAATACATAAGACCACGCTGAGGAAAAGATGTCGCTCCTTAAACTCAAAAGTATTAGGGTCCACGACAAGATGGCGGCCACAGTAAGGCATTTTTCGTCAGAATGCGAGGGTCGAAAGTCTAGACTTTGGCTTACTGGCATCTCTCACGCCAGTTGAAACTACAATTTTATAGTTGACTCCTAGCTATATGCAAGTAGCATTTATAGAAATAATACACATAAGACCCACGCTGAGGAAAAGATGTCGCTCCTTAAACTCAAAAGTATTAGGGTCCACGACAAGATGGCGGCCACAGTAAGGCATTTTTCGTCAGAATGCGAGGGTCGAAAGTCTAGACTTTGGCTTACTGGCATCTTCACGCCAGTTGAAACTACAATTTTATAGTTGACTCCTAGCTATATGCAAGTAGCATTTATAGAAATAATACACATAAGACCCACGCTGAGGAAAAGATGTCGCTCCTTAAACTCAAAAGTATTAGGGTCCACGACAAGATGGCGGCCACAGTAAGGCATTTTTCGTCAGAATGCGAGTGTCGAAAGTCTAGACTATGGCTTACTGGCATCTCTCACGCCAGTTGAAACTACAATTTTATAGTTGACTCCTAGCTATATGCAAGTAGCATTTATAGAAATAATCACATAAGACCCACGCGAGGAAAAGATGTCGCTCCTTAAACTCAAAAGTATTAGGGTCCACGACAAGATGGCGGCCACAGTAAGGCATTTTTCGTCAGAATGCGAGTGTCGAAAGTCTAGACTTTGGCTTACTGGCATCTCTCACGCCAGTTGAAACTACAATTTTATAGTTGACTCCTCGCTAAATTCAAGTAGCTTTTATAAAATAATATGTACAAGATCCACGCATTCTGAGGCATTTTCTGGCAGATGCGAGGGTCGAAAGTCTAGACTTTGGCTTACTGGCATCTCTCACGCCAGTTGAAACTACATTTTATAGTTGACTCCTAGCTATATGCAAGTAGCATTTATAGAAATAATACACATAAGACCCACGCTGAGGAAAGATGGCGGCCACAGTAAGGCATTTTTCGTCAGAATGCGAGGGTCGAAAGTCTAGACTTTGGCTTACTGGCATCTCTCACGCCAGTTGAAACTACAATTTTATAGTTGACTCCTAGCTATATGCAAGTAGCATTTATAGAAATAATACACATAAGACCCACGCTGAGGAAAAGATGTCGCTCCTTAAACTCAAAAGTATTAGGGTCCACGACAAGATGGCGGCCACAGTAAGGCATTTTTCGTCAGAATGCGAGGGTCGAAAGTCTAGACTTTGGCTTACTGGCATCTCTCACGCCAGTTGAAACTACAATTTTATAGTTGACTCTAGCTATATGCAAGTAGCATTTATAAAATAATACACATAAGACCCACGCTGAGGAAAAGATGTCGCTCCTTAACTCAAAAGTATTAGGGTCCACGACAAGATGGCGGCCACAGTAAGGCATTTTTCGTCAGAATGCGAGGGTCGAAAGTCTAGACTTTGGCTTACTGGCATCTCTCACGCCAGTTGAAACTACAATTTTATAGTTGACTCCTAGCTATATGCAGTAGCATTTATAGAAATAATACACATAAGACCCACGCTGAGGAAAAGATGTCGCTCCTTAAACTCAAAAGTATTAGGGTCCACGACAAGATGGCGGCCACAGTAAGGCATTTTTCGTCAGAATGCGAGGGTCGAAAGTCTAGACTTTGGCTTACTGGCATCTCTCACGCCAGTTGAACTACAATTTTATAGTTGACTCCTAGCTATATGCAAGTAGCATTTATAGAAATAATACACATAAGACCCACGCTGAGGAAAAGATGTCGCTCCTTAAACTCAAAAGTATTAGGGTCCACGACAAGATGGCGGCCACAGTAAGGCATTTTTCGTCAGAATGCGAGGGTCGAAAGTCTAGACTTTGGCTTACTGTTCCTCACGCCAGTTGAAACTACAATTTTATAGTTGACTCCTCGCTAAATTCAAGTAGCTTTTATAAAAATAATATGTACAAGATCCACGCATTCTGAGGCATTTTCTGGCAGAATGCGAGGGTCGAAAGTCTAGACTTTGGCTTACTGGCTTCCCTCACGCCAGTTGAAACTACAATTTATAGTTGACTCTAGCTATATGCAAGTAGCATTTATAGAAATAATACACATAAGACCCACGCTGAGGAAAAGATGTCGCCCTTAAACTCAAAAGTATTAGGGTCCACGACAAGATGGCGGCCACAGTAAGGCATTTTTCGTCAGAATGCGAGGGTCGAAAGTCTAGACTTTGGCTTACTGGCATCTCTCACGCCAGTTGAAACTACAATTTTATAGTTGACTCCTAGCTATATGCAAGTAGCATTTATAGAAATAATACACATAAGACCCACGCTGAGGAAAAGATGTCGCTCCTTAAACTCAAAAGTATTAGGGTCCACGACAGATGGCGGCCACAGTAAGGCATTTTTCGTCAGAATGCGAGGGTCGAAAGTCTAGACTTTGCTTACTGGATCTCTCACGCCAGTTGAAACTACAATTTTATAGTTGACTCCTAGCTATATGCAAGTAGCATTTATAGAAATAATACACATAAGACCCACGCTGAGGAAAAGATGTCGCTCCTTAAACTCAAAAGTATTAGGGTCCACGACAAGATGGCGGCCACAGTAAGGCATTTTTCGTCAGAATGCGAGTGTCGAAAGTCTAGACTTTGGCTTACAAAATTCTCTCACGCCAGTTGCAACTACAATTTTATAGTTGATCCTCGCTAAATCAAGTAGCTTTTATAAAAATAATATGTACAAGATCCACGCATTCTGAGGCATTTTCTGGCAGAATGCGAGGGTCGAAAGTCTAGACTTTGGCTTACTGGCTTCCCTCACGCCAGTTGAAACTACAATTTTATAGTTGACTCCTAGCTATATGCAAGTAGCATTTATAGAAATAATACACATAAGACCCACGCTGAGGAAAAGATGTCGCCCTTAAACTCAAAGTATTAGGGTCCACGACAAGATGGCGGCCACAGTAAGGCATTTTTCGTCAGAATGCGAGGGTCGAAAGTCTAGACTTTGGCTTACTGGCATCTCTCACGCCAGTTGAAACTACAATTTTATAGTTGACTCCTAGCTATATGCAAGTAGCATTTATAGAAATAATACACATAAGACCCACGCTGAGGAAAGATGTCGCTCCTTAAACTCAAAAGTATTAGGGTCCACGACAAGATGGCGGCCACAGTAGGCATTTTTCGTCAGAATGCGAGGGTCGAAAGTCTAGACTTTGGCTTACTGGCATCTCTCACGCCAGTTGAAACTACAATTTTATAGTTGACTCCTAGCTATATGCAAGTAGCATTTATAGAAATAATACACATAAGACCCACGCTGAGGAAAAGATGTCGCTCCTTAAACTCAAAAGTATTAGGGTCCACGACAAGATGGCGGCCACAGTAAGGCATTTTTTGTCAGAATGCGAGGGTCGAAAGTCTAGACTTTGGCTTACTGGCATCTCTCACGCCAGTGAAACTACAATTTTATAGTTGACTCCTAGCTATATGCAAGTAGCATTTATAGAAATAATACAATAAGACCACGCTGAGGAAAGATGTCGCTCCTTAAACTCAAAATATTAGGGTCCACGACAAGATGGCGGCCACAGTAAGGCATTTTTCGTCAGAATGCGAGTGTCGAAAGTCTAGACTTTGGCTTACTGGCATCTCTCACCAGTTGAAACTACAATTTTATAGTTGACTCCTAGCTATATGCAAGTAGCATTTATAGAAATAATACACATAAGACCCACGCTGAGGAAAAGATGTCGCTCCTTAAACTCAAAAGTATTAGGGTCCACGACAAGATGGCGGCCACAGTAAGGCATTTTTCGTCAGAATGCGAGGGTCGAAAGTCTAGACTTTGGCTTACTGGCTTCCCTCACGCCAGTTGAAACTACAATTTTATAGTTGACTCCTAGCTATATGCAAGTAGCATTTATAGAAATAATACACATAAGACCCACGCTGAGGAAAAGATGTCGCCCCTTAAACTCAAAAGTATTAGGGTCCACGACAAGATGGCGGCCACAGTAAGGCATTTTTCGTCAGAATGCGAGGGTCGAAAGTCTAGACTTTGGCTTACTGGCATCTCTCACGCCAGTTGTAACTACAATTTTATAGTTGACTCCTAGCTATATGCAAGTAGCATTTATAGAAATAATACACATAAGACCCACGCTGAGGAAAAGATGTCGCCCCTTAAACTCAAAAGTATTAGGGTCCACGACAAGATGGCGGCCACAGTAAGGCATTTTTCGTCAGAATGCGAGGGTCGAAAGTCTAGACTTTGGCTTACAAAATTCTCTCACGCCAGTTGCAACTACAATTTTATAGTTGACTCCTCGCTAAATTCAAGTAGCTTTTATAAAATAATATGTACAAGATCACGCATTCTGAGCATTTTCTGGCAGAATGCGAGGGTCGAAAGTCTAGACTTGGCTTACTGGCTTCCCTCACGCCAGTTGAAACTACAATTTTATAGTTGACTCCTAGCTATATGCAAGTAGCATTTATAGAAATAATACACATAGACCCACGCTGAGGAAAAGATGTCGCCCCTTAAACTCAAAAGTATTAGGGTCCACGACAAGATGGCGGCCACAGTAAGGCATTTTTCGTCAGAATGCGAGGGTCGAAAGTCTAGACTTTGGCTTACTGGCATCTCTCACGCCAGTTGAAACTACAATTTTATAGTTGACTCCTAGCTATATGCAAGTAGCATTTATAGAAATAATACACATAAGACCCACGCTGAGGAAAGATGTCGCTCCTTAAACTCAAAAGTATTAGGGTCCACGACAAGATGGCGGCCACAGTAAGGCATTTTTCGTCAGAATGCGAGGGTCGAAAGTCTAGACTTTGCTTACTGGCATCTCTCACGCCAGTTGAAACTACAATTTTATAGTTGACTCCTAGCTATATGCAAGTAGCATTTATAGAAATAATACACATAAGACCCACGCTGAGGAAAAGATGTCGCTCCTTAAACTCAAAAGTATTAGGGTCCACGACAAGATGGCGGCCACAGTAAGGCATTTTTCGTCAGAATGCGAGTGTCGAAAGTCTAGACTTTGGCTTACTGGCATCTCTCACGCCAGTTGAAACTACAATTTTATAGTTGACTCCTAGCTATATGCAAGTAGCATTTATAGAAATAATACACATAAGACCCACGCTGAGGAAAAGATGTCGCTCCTTAAACTCAAAAGTATTAGGGTCCACGACAAGATGGCGGCCACAGTAAGGCATTTTTCGTCAGAATGCGAGGGTCGAAAGTCTAGACTTTGGCTTACTGGCTTCCCTCACGCCAGTTGAAACTACAATTTTATAGTTGACTCCTAGCTATATGCAAGTAGCATTTATAGAAATAATACACATAAGACCCACGCTGAGGAAAGATGGCGGCCACAGTAAGGCATTTTTCGTCAGAATGCGAGGGTCGAAAGTCTAGACTTTGGCTTACTGGCATCTCTCACGCCAGTTGTAACTACAATTTTATATGACTCCTAGCTATATGCAAGTAGCATTTATAGAATAATACACATAAACCCACGCTGAGGGAAAAGATGTCGCCCTTAAACTCAAAAGTATTAGGGTCCACGACAAGATGGCGGCCACAGTAAGGCATTTTTCGTCAGAATGCGAGGGTCGAAAGTCTAGACTTTGGCTTACAAAATTCTCTCACGCCAGTTGCAACTACAATTTATAGTTGACTCCTCGCTAAATTCAAGTAGCTTTATAAAAATAATATGTACAAGATCCACGCATTCTGAGGCATTTTCTGGCAGAATGCGAGGGTCGAAAGTCTAGACTTTGGCTTACTGGCTTCCCTCACGCCAGTTGAACTACAATTTTATAGTTGACTCCTAGCTATATGCAAGTAGCATTTATAGAAATAATAACATAAGACCCACGCTGAGGAAAAGATGTCGCCCTTAACTCAAAAGTATTAGGGTGCACGACAAGATGGGGCCACAGTAAGGCATTTTCGTCAGAATGCGAGGGTCGAAAGTCTAGACTTTGGCTTACTGGCATTCTCACGCCAGTTGAAACTACAATTTATAGTTGACTCCTAGCTATATGCAAGTAGCATTTATAGAAATAAACACATAAGACCACGCTGAGGAAAAGATGTCGCTCCTTAAACTCAAAAGTATTAGGGTCACGACAAGATGGCGGCCACAGTAAGGCATTTTCGTCAGAATGCGAGGGTCGAAAGTCTAGACTTTGGCTTACTGGCATCTCTCACGCCAGTTGAAACTACAATTTTATAGTTGACTCCTAGCTATATGCAAGTAGCATTTATAGAAATAATACACATAAGACCCACGCTGAGGAAAAGATGTCGCTCCTTAAACTCAAAAGTATTAGGGTCCACGACAAGATGGCGGCCACAGTAAGGCATTTTTCGTCAGAATGCGAGGGTCGAAAGTCTAGACTTTGGCTTACTGGCATCTCTCACGCCAGTTGAAACTACAATTTTATAGTTGACTCCTAGCTATATGCAAGTAGCATTTTATAGAAATAATACACATAAGACCCACGCTGAGGAAAAGATGTCGCTCCTTAAACTCAAAAGTATTAGGGTCCACGACAAGATGGCGGCCACAGTAAGGCATTTTTCGTCAGAATGCGAGGGTCGAAAGTCTAGACTTTGGCTTACAAAATTCTCTCACGCCAGTTGCAACTACAATTTTATAGTTGACTCCTCGCTAAATTCAAGTAGCTTTTATAAAAATAATATGTACAGATCCACGCATTCTGAGGCATTTTCTGGCAGAATGCGAGGGTCGAAAGTCTAGACTTTGGCTTACTGGCATCCCTCACGCCAGTTGAAACTACAATTTTATAGTTGACTCCTAGCTATATGCAAGTAGCATTTATAGAAATAATACACATAAGACCCACGCTGAGGAAAAGATGTCGCTCCTTAAACTCAAAAGTATTAGGGTCCACGACAAGATGGCGGCCACAGTAAGGCATTTTTCGTCAGAATGCGAGGGTCGAAAGTCTAGACTTTGGCTTACAAAATTCTCTCACGCCAGTTGCAACTACAATTTTATAGTTGACTCCTCGCTAAATTCAAGTAGCTTTTATAAAAATAATATGTACAAGATCCACGCATTCTGAGGCATTTTCTGGCAGAATGCGAGGGTCGAAAGTCTAGACTTTGGCTTACTGGCTTCCCTCACGCCAGTTGAAACTACAATTTTATAGTTGACTCCTAGCTATATGCAAGTAGCATTTATAGAAATAATACACATAAGACCCACGCTGAGGAAAAGATGTCGCCCCTTAAACTCAAAAGTATTAGGGTCCACGACAAGATGGCGGCCACAGTAAGGCATTTTTCGTCAGAATGCGAGGGTCGAAAGTCTAGACTTTGGCTTACTGGCATCTCTCACGCCAGTTGAAACTACAATTTTATAGTTGACTCCTAGCTATATGCAAGTAGCTTTTATAAAAATAATACACATAAGACCCACGCTGAGGAAAAGATGTCGCTCCTTAAACTCAAAAGTATTAGGGTCCACGACAAGATGGCGGCCACAGTAAGGCATTTTTCGTCAGAATGCGAGGGTCGAAAGTCTAGACTTTGGCTTACTGGCATCTCTCACGCCAGTTGAAACTACAATTTTATAGTTGACTCCTAGCTATATGCAAGTAGCATTTATAGAAATAATACACATAAGACCCACGCTGAGGAAAAGATGTCGCCCCTTAAACTCAAAAGTATTAGGGTCCACGACAAGATGGCGGCCACAGTAAGGCATTTTTCGTCAGAATGCGAGGGTCGAAAGTCTAGACTTTGGCTTACAAAATTCTCTCACGCCAGTTGCAACTACAATTTTATAGTTGACTCCTCGCTAAATTCAAGTAGCTTTTATAAAAATAATATGTACAAGATCCACGCATTCTGAGGCATTTCTGGCAGAATGCGAGGGTCGAAAGTCTAGACTTTGGCTTACTGGCATCTCTCACGCCAGTTGAAACTACAATTTTATAGTTGACTCCTAGCTATATGCAAGTAGCATTTATAGAAATAATACACATAAGACCCACGCTGAGGAAAAGATGTCGCTCCTTAAACTCAAAAGTATTAGGGTCCACGACAAGATGGCGGCCACAGTAAGGCATTTTTCGTCAGAATGCGAGGGTCGAAAGTCTAGACTTTGGCTTACTGGCATCTCTCACGCCAGTTGAAACTACAATTTTATAGTTGACTCCTAGCTATATGCAAGTAGCATTTATAGAAATAATACACATAAGACCCACGCTGAGGAAAAGATGTCGCTCCTTAAACTCAAAAGTATTAGGGTCCACGACAAGATGGCGGCCACAGTAAGGCATTTTTCGTCAGAATGCGAGGGTCGAAAGTCTAGACTTTGGCTTACTGGCATCTCTCACGCCAGTTGAAACTACAATTTTATAGTTGACTCCTAGCTATATGCAAGTAGCATTTATAGAAATAATACACATAAGACCCACGCTGAGGAAAAGATGTCGCTCCTTAAACTCAAAAGTATTAGGGTCCACGACAAGATGGCGGCCACAGTAAGGCATTTTTCGTCAGAATGCGAGGGTCTAGACTTTGGCTTACTGGCATCTCTCACGCCAGTTGAAACTACAATTTTATAGTTGACTCCTAGCTATATGCAAGTAGCATTTATAAAATAATACACATAAGACCCACGCTGAGGAAAAGATGTCGCCCCTTAAACTCAAAAGTATTAGGGTCCACGACAAGATGGCGGCCACAGTAAGGCATTTTTCGTCAGGAATGCGCCAGTTGCAACTACAATTTTATAGTTGACTCCTCGCTAAATTCAAGTAGCTTTTATAAAAATAATATGTACAAGATCCACGCATTCTGAGGCATTTTCTGGCAGAATGCGAGGTCGAAAGTCTAGACTTTGGCTTACTGGCATCTCTCACGCCAGTTGAAACTACAATTTTATAGTTGACTCCTAGCTATATACAAGTTGCTTTATATAATAATATACACATAAGACCCACGCTGAGGAAAAGATGTCGCTCCTTAAACTCAAAAGTATTAGGGTCCACGACAAGATGGCGGCCACAGTAAGGCATTTTTCGTCAGAATGCGAGGGTCGAAAGTCTAGACTTTGGCTTACTGGCTTCCCTCACGCCAGTTGAAACTACAATTTTATAGTTGACTCCTAGCTATATGCAAGTAGCATTTATAGAAATAATACACATAAGACCCACGCTGAGGAAAAGATGTCGCTCCTTAAACTCAAAAGTATTAGGGTCCACGACAAGATGGCGGCCACAGTAAGGCATTTTTCGTCAGAATGCGAGGGTCGAAAGTCTAGACTTTGGCTTACTGGCATCTCTCACGCCAGTTGAAACTACAATTTTATAGTTGACTCCTAGCTATATGCAAGTAGCATTTATAGAAATAATACACATAAGACCCACGCTGAGGAAAAGATGTCGCCCCTTAAACTCAAAAGTATTAGGGTCCACGACAAGATGGCGGCCACAGTAAGGCATTTTTCGTCAGAATGCGCCAGTTGCAACTACAATTTTATAGTTGACTCCTCGCTAAATTCAAGTAGCTTTTATAAAAATAATATGTACAAGATCCACGCATTCTGAGGCATTTTCTGGCAGAATGCGAGGGTCGAAAGTCTAGACTTTGGCTTACTGGCATCTCTCACGCCAGTTGTAACTACAATTTTATAGTTGACTCCTAGCTATATACAAGTTGCTTTTATAATAATAATACACATAAGACCCACGCTGAGGAAAAGATGTCGCTCCTTAAACTCAAAAGTATTAGGGTCCACGACAAGATGGCGGCCACAGTAAGGCATTTTTCGTCAGAATGCGAGGGTCGAAAGTCTAGACTTTGGCTTACTGGCATCTCTCACGCCAGTTGAAACTACAATTTTATAGTTGACTCCTAGCTATATGCAAGTAGCATTTATAGAAATAATACACATAAGACCCACGCTGAGGAAAAGATGTCGCTCCTTAAACTCAAAAGTATTAGGGTCCACGACAAGATGGCGGCCACAGTAAGGCATTTTTCGTCAGAATGCGAGGGTCGAAAGTCTAGACTTTGGCTTACTGGCATCTCTCACGCCAGTTGAAACTACAATTTTATAGTTGACTCCTAGCTATATGCAAGTAGCATTTATAGAAATAATACACATAAGACCCACGCTGAGGAAAAGATGTCGCCCCTTAAACTCAAAAGTATTAGGGTCCACGACAAGATGGCGGCCACAGTAAGGCATTTTTCGTCAGAATGCGCCAGTTGCAACTACAATTTTATAGTTGACTCCTCGCTAAATTCAAGTAGCTTTTATAAAAATAATATGTACAAGATCCACGCATTCTGAGGCATTTTCTGGCAGAATGCGAGGGTCGAAAGTCTAGACTTTGGCTTACTGGCTTCCCTCACGCCAGTTGAAACTACAATTTTATAGTTGACTCCTAGCTATATGCAAGTAGCATTTATAGAAATAATACACATAAGACCCACGCTGAGGAAAAGATGTCGCTCCTTAAACTCAAAAGTATTAGGGTCCACGACAAGATGGCGGCCACAGTAAGGCATTTTTCGTCAGAATGCGAGGGTCGAAAGTCTAGACTTTGGCTTACTGGCATCTCTCACGCCAGTTGAAACTACAATTTTATAGTTGACTCCTAGCTATATGCAAGTAGCATTTATAGAAATAATACACATAAGACCCACGCTGAGGAAAAGATGTCGCTCCTTAAACTCAAAAGTATTAGGGTCCACGACAAGATGGCGGCCACAGTAAGGCATTTTTCGTCAGAATGCGAGGGTCGAAAGTCTAGACTTTGGCTTACTGGCTTCCCTCACGCCAGTTGAAACTACAATTTTATAGTTGACTCCTAGCTATATGCAAGTAGCATTTATAGAAATAATACACATAAGACCCACGCTGAGGAAAAGATGTCGCTCTTAAACTCAAAAGTATTAGGGTCCACGACAAGATGGCGGCCACAGTAAGGCATTTTTCGTCAGAATGCGAGGGTCGAAAGTCTAGACTTTGGCTTACAAAATTCTCTCACGCCAGTTGCAACTACAATTTTATAGTTGACTCCTCGCTAAATTCAAGTAGCTTTATAAAAATAATATGTACAAGATCCACGCATTCTGAGGCATTTTCTGGCAGAATGCGAGGGTCGAAAGTCTAGACTTTGGCTTACTGGCTTCCCTCACGCCAGTTGAAACTACAATTTTATAGTTGACTCCTAGCTATATGCAAGTAGCATTTATAGAAATAATACACATAAGACCCACGCTGAGGAAAAGATGTCGCCCCTTAAACTCAAAAGTATTAGGGTCCACGACAAGATGGCGGCCACAGTAAGGCATTTTTCGTCAGAATGCGAGGGTCGAAAGTCTAGACTTTGGCTTACTGGCATCTCTCACGCCAGTTGAAACTACAATTTTATAGTTGACTCCTAGCTATATGCAAGTAGCATTTATAGAAATAATACACATAAGACCCACGCTGAGGAAAAGATGTCGCTCCTTAAACTCAAAAGTATTAGGGTCCACGACAAGATGGCGGCCACAGTAAGGCATTTTTCGTCAGAATGCGAGGGTCGAAAGTCTAGACTTTGGCTTACTGGCATCTCTCACGCCAGTTGAAACTACAATTTTATAGTTGACTCCTAGCTATATGCAAGTAGCATTTATAGAAATAATACACATAAGACCCACGCTGAGGAAAAGATGTCGCTCCTTAAACTCAAAAGTATTAGGGTCCACGACAAGATGGCGGCCACAGTAAGGCATTTTTCGTCAGAATGCGAGGGTCGAAAGTCTAGACTTTGGCTTACTGGCATCTCTCACGCCAGTTGAAACTACAATTTTATAGTTGACTCCTAGCTATATGCAAGTAGCATTTATAGAAATAATACACATAAGACCCACGCTGAGGAAAAGATGTCGCCCCTTAAACTCAAAAGTATTAGGGTCCACGACAAGATGGCGGCCACAGTAAGGCATTTTTCGTCAGAATGCGCCAGTTGCAACTACAATTTTATAGTTGACTCCTCGCTAAATTCAAGTAGCTTTTATAAAAATAATATGTACAAGATCCACGCATTCTGAGGCATTTTCTGGCAGAATGCGAGGGTCGAAAGTCTAGACTTTGGCTTACTGGCATCTCTCACGCCAGTTGAAACTACAATTTTATAGTTGACTCCTAGCTATATACAAGTTGCTTTTATAATAATAATACACATAAGACCCACGCTGAGGAAAAGATGTCGCTCCTTAAACTCAAAAGTATTAGGGTCCACGACAAGATGGCGGCCACAGTAAGGCATTTTTCGTCAGAATGCGAGGGTCGAAAGTCTAGACTTTGGCTTACTGGCTTCTCTCACGCCAGTTGAAACTACAATTTTATAGTTGACTCCTAGCTATATGCAAGTAGCATTTATAGAAATAATACACATAAGACCCACGCTGAGGAAAAGATGTCGCTCCTTAAACTCAAAAGTATTAGGGTCCACGACAAGATGGCGGCCACAGTAAGGCATTTTTCGTCAGAATGCGAGGGTCGAAAGTCTAGACTTTGGCTTACTGGCATCTCTCACGCCAGTTGAAACTACAATTTTATAGTTGACTCCTAGCTATATGCAAGTAGCATTTATAGAAATAATACACATAAGACCCACGCTGAGGAAAAGATGTCGCTCCTTAAACTCAAAAGTATTAGGGTCCACGACAAGATGGCGGCCACAGTAAGGCATTTTTCGTCAGAAGGCGCCAGTTGCAACTTTACAATTTTATAGTTGACTCCTCGCTAAATTCAAGTAGCTTTTATAAAAATAATATGTACAAGATCCACGCATTCTGAGGCATTTTCTGGCAGAATGCGAGGGTCGAAAGTCTAGACTTTGGCTTACTGGCATCTCTCACGCCAGTTGTAACTACAATTTTATAGTTGACTCCTAGCTATATACAAGTTGCTTTTATATAAATAATACACATAAGACCCACGCTGAGGAAAAGATGTCGCTCCTTAAACTCAAAAGTATTAGGGTCCACGACAAGATGGCGGCCACAGTAAGGCATTTTTCGTCAGAATGCGAGGGTCGAAAGTCTAGACTTTGGCTTACTGGCATCCCTCACGCCAGTTGAAACTACAATTTTATAGTTGACTCCTAGCTATATGCAAGTAGCATTTATAGAAATAATACACATAAGACCCACGCTGAGGAAAAGATGTCGCTCCTTAAACTCAAAAGTATTAGGGTCCACGACAAGATGGCGGCCACAGTAAGGCATTTTTCGTCAGAATGCGAGGGTCGAAAGTCTAGACTTTGGCTTACTGGCATCCTCACGCCAGTTGAAACTACAATTTTATAGTTGACTCCTAGCTATATGCAAGTAGCATTTATAGAAATAATACACATAAGACCCACGCTGAGGAAAAGATGTCGCCCCTTAAACTCAAAAGTATTAGGGTCCACGACAAGATGGCGGCCACAGTAAGGCATTTTTCGTCAGAATGCGCCAGTTGCAACTACAATTTTATAGTTGACTCCTCGCTAAATTCAAGTAGCTTTTATAAAAATAATATGTACAAGATCCACGCATTCTGAGGCATTTTCTGGCAGAATGCGAGGGTCGAAAGTCTAGACTTTGGCTTACTGGCATCTCTCACGCCAGTTGAAACTACAATTTTATAGTTGACTCCTAGCTATATGCAAGTAGCTTTTATAATAATAATACACATAAGACCCACGCTGAGGAAAAGATGTCGCTCCTTAAACTCAAAAGTATTAGGGTCCACGACAAGATGGCGGCCACAGTAAGGCATTTTTCGTCAGAATGCGAGGGTCGAAAGTCTAGACTTTGGCTTACTGGCTTCCCTCACGCCAGTTGAAACTACAATTTTATAGTTGACTCCTAGCTATATGCAAGTAGCATTTATAGAAATAATACACATAAGACCCACGCTGAGGAAAAGATGTCGCTCCTTAAACTCAAAAGTATTAGGGTCCACGACAAGATGGCGGCCACAGTAAGGCATTTTTCGTCAGAATGCGAGGGTCGAAAGTCTAGACTTTGGCTTACTGGCATCCCTCACGCCAGTTGAAACTACAATTTTATAGTTGACTCCTAGCTATATGCAAGTAGCATTTATAGAAATAATACACATAAGACCCACGCTGAGGAAAAGATGTCGCCCCTTAAACTCAAAAGTATTAGGGTCCACGACAAGATGGCGGCCACAGTAAGGCATTTTTCGTCAGAATGCGAGGGTCGAAAGTCTAGACTTTGGCTTACTGGCATCTCTCACGCCAGTTGAAACTACAATTTTATAGTTGACTCCTAGCTATATGCAAGTAGCATTTATAGAAATAATACACATAAGACCCACGCTGAGGAAAAGATGTCGCTCCTTAAACTCAAAAGTATTAGGGTCCACGACAAGATGGCGGCCACAGTAAGGCATTTTGCGTCAGAATGCGCCAGTTGCAACTACAATTTTATAGTTGACTCCTCGCTAAATTCAAGTAGCTTTTATAAAAATAATATGTACAAGATCCACGCATTCTGAGGCATTTTCTGGCAGTAAATCCAGAATGCGAGGGTCGAAAGTCTAGACTTTGGCTTACTGGCATCTCTCACGCCAGTTGAAACTACAATTTTATAGTTGACTCCTAGCTATATGCAAGTAGCTTTTATAAAATAATACACATAAGACCCACGCTGAGGAAAAGATGTCGCTCCTTAAACTCAAAAGTATTAGGGTCCACGACAAGATGGCGGCCACAGTAAGGCATTTTTTCGTCAGAATGCGAGGGTCGAAAGTCTAGACTTTGGCTTACTGGCATCTCTCACGCCAGTTGAAACTACAATTTTATAGTTGACTCCTAGCTATAACAAGTTGCTTTTATAAAAATAATACACATAAGACCCACGCTGAGGAAAAGATGTCGCTCCTTAAACTCAAAAGTATTAGGGTCCACGACAAGATGGCGGCCACAGTAAGGCATTTTTCGTCAGAATGCGAGGGTCGAAAGTCTAGACTTTGGCTTACTGGCTTCTCTCACGCCAGTTGAAACTACAATTTTATAGTTGACTCCTAGCTATATGCAAGTAGCATTTATAGAAATAATACACATAAGACCCACGCTGAGGAAAAGATGTCGCTCCTTAAACTCAAAGTATTAGGGTCCACGACAAGATGGCGGCCACAGTAAGGCATTTTTCGTCAGAATGCGAGGGTCGAAAGTCTAGACTTTGGCTTACTGGCATCTCTCACGCCAGTTGAAACTACAATTTTATAGTTGACTCCTAGCTATATGCAAGTAGCATTTATAGAAATAATACACATAAGACCCACGCTGAGGAAAAGATGTCGCCCCTTAAACTCAAAAGTATTAGGGTCCACGACAAGATGGCGGCCACAGTAAGGCATTTTTCGTCAGAATGCACCCAGTTGCAACTACAATTTTATAGTTGACTCCTCGCTAAATTCAAGTAGCTTTTATAAAAATAATATGTAAAGATCCACGCATCTGAGGCATTTTCTGGCAGAATGCGAGGGTCGAAAGTCTAGACTTTGGCTTACTGGCATCTCTCACGCCAGTTGAAACTACAATTTTATAGTTGACTCCTAGCTATATGCAAGTTGCTTTTATAAAATAATACACATAAGACCCACGCTGAGGAAAAGATGTCGCTCTTAAACTCAAAAGTATTAGGGTCCACGACAAGATGGCGGCCACAGTAAGGCATTTTTCGTCAGAATGCGAGGGTCGAAAGTCTAGACTTTGGCTTACTGGCTTCCCTCACGCCAGTTGAAACTACAATTTTATAGTTGACTCCTAGCTATATGCAAGTAGCATTTATAGAAATAATACACATAAGACCCACGCTGAGGAAAGATGGCGGCCACAGTAAGGCATTTTTCGTCAGAATGCGAGGGTCGAAAGTCTAGACTTTGGCTTACTGGCATCTCTCACGCCAGTTGAAACTACAATTTTATAGTTGACTCCTAGCTATATGCAAGTAGCATTTATAGAAATAATACACATAAGACCCACGCTGAGGAAAAGATGTCGCTCCTTAAACTCAAAAGTATTAGGGTCCACGACAAGATGGCGGCCACAGTAAGGCATTTTTCGTCAGAATGCGAGGGTCGAAAGTCTAGACTTTGGCTTACTGGCTCCCTCACGCCAGTTGAAACTACAATTTTATAGTTGACTCCTAGCTATATGCAAGTAGCATTTATAGAAATAATACACATAAGACCCACGCTGAGGAAAAGATGTCGCTCCTTAAACTCAAAAGTATTAGGGTCCACGACAAGATGGCGGCCACAGTAAGGCATTTTTCGTCAGAATGCGAGGGTCGAAAGTCTAGACTTTGGCTTACTGGCATCTCTCACGCCAGTTGAAACTACAATTTTATAGTTGACTCCTAGCTATATGCAAGTAGCATTTATAGAAATAATACACATAAGACCCACGCTGAGGAAAAGATGTCGCTCCTTAAACTCAAAAGTATTAGGGTCCACGACAAGATGGCGGCCACAGTAAGGCATTTTTCGTCAGAATGCGAGGGTCGAAAGTCTAGACTTTGGCTTACTGGCATCTCTCACGCCAGTTGAAACTACAATTTTATAGTTGACTCCTAGCTATATGCAAGTAGCATTTATAGAAATAATACACATAAGACCCACGCTGAGGAAAAGATGTCGCTCCTTAAACTCAAAAGTATTAGGGTCCACGACAAGATGGCGGCCACAGTAAGGCATTTTTCGTCAGAATGCGAGGGTCGAAAGTCTAGACTTTGGCTTACAAAATTCTCTCACGCCAGTTGCAACTACAATTTTATAGTTGACTCCTCGCTAAATCAAGTAGCTTTTATAAAAATAATATGTACAAGATCCACGCATTCTGAGGCATTTTCTGGCAGAATGCGAGGGTCGAAAGTCTAGACTTTGGCTTACTGGCATCTCTCACGCCAGTTGAAACTACAATTTTATAGTTGACTCCTAGCTATATGCAAGTAGCATTTATAGAAATAATACACATAAGACCCACGCTGAGGAAAAGATGTCGCTCCTTAAACTCAAAAGTATTAGGGTCCACGACAAGATGGCGGCCACAGTAAGGCATTTTTCGTCAGAATGCGAGGGTCGAAAGTCTAGACTTTGGCTTACTGGCATCTCTCACGCCAGTTGAAACTACAATTTTATAGTTGACTCCTAGCTATATGCAAGTAGCATTTATAGAAATAATACACATAAGACCCACGCTGAGGAAAAGATGTCGCTCCTTAAACTCAAAAGTATTAGGGTCCACGACAAGATGGCGGCCACAGTAAGGCATTTTTCGTCAGAATGCGAGGGTCGAAAGTCTAGACTTTGGCTTACTAACTTCTCTCACGCCAGTTGCAACTACAATTTTATAGTTGACTCCTAGCTATATGCAAGTAGCATTTATAGAAATAATACACATAAGACCCACGCTGAGGAAAAGATGTCGCCCCTTAAACTCAAAAGTATTAGGGTCCACGACAAGATGGCGGCCACAGTAAGGCATTTTTTCGTCAGAAATTGCACGCCAGTTGCAACTACAATTTTATAGTTGACTCCTCGCTAAATTCAAGTAGCTTTTATAAAAAAATATGTACAAGATCCACGCATTCTGAGGCATTTTCTGGCAGAATGCGAGGGTCGAAAGTCTAGACTTTGGCTTACTGGCATCTCTCACGCCAGTTGAAACTACAATTTTATAGTTGACTCCTAGCTATATGCAAGTAGCTTTTATAAAATAATACACATAAGACCCACGCTGAGGAAAAGATGTCGCTCCTTAAACTCAAAAGTATTAGGGTCCACGACAAGATGGCGGCCACAGTAAGGCATTTTCGTCAGAATGCGAGGGTCGAAAGTCTAGACTTTGGCTTACTGGCTTCTCTCACGCCAGTTGAAACTACAATTTTATAGTTGACTCCTAGCTATATGCAAGTAGCATTTATAGAAATAATACACATAAGACCCACGCTGAGGAAAAAGATGTCGCTCCTTAAACTCAAAAGTATTAGGGTCCACGACAAGATGGCGGCCACAGTAAGGCATTTTTCGTCAGAATGCGAGGGTCGA
The DNA here is from genome assembly GCF_009193385.2 of Nasonia vitripennis. Taxonomy (NCBI): domain Eukaryota; kingdom Metazoa; phylum Arthropoda; class Insecta; order Hymenoptera; family Pteromalidae; genus Nasonia; species Nasonia vitripennis. The sequence goes on from NW_022279729.1 coordinate 457,513, forward strand.
AAGTCTAGACTTTGGCTTACTGGCATCTCTCACGCCAGTTGAAACTACAATTTTATAGTTGACTCCTAGCTATATGCAAGTAGCATTTATAGAAATAATACACATAAGACCCACGCTGAGGAAAAGATGTCGCCCCTTAAACTCAAAAGTATTAGGGTCCACGACAAGATGGCGCGGCCACAGTAAGGCATTTTTCGTCAGAATGCCGGCCAGTTGCAACTACAATTTTATAGTTGACTCCTCGCTAAATTCAAGTAGCTTTTATAAAAATAATTATGTACAAGATCCACGCATTCTGAGGCATTTTCTGGCAGAATGCGAGGGTCGAAAGTCTAGACTTTGGCTTACTGGCATCTCTCACGCCAGTTGAAAACTACAATTTTATAGTTGACTCCTAGCTATATGCAAGTTGCTTTTATAATAATAATACACATAAGACCCACGCTGAGGAAAAGATGTCGCTCCTTAAACTCAAAAGTATTAGGGTCCACGACAAGATGGCGGCCACAGTAAGGCATTTTTCGTCAGAATGCGAGGGTCGAAAGTCTAGACTTTGGCTTACTGGCTTCCCTCACGCCAGTTGAAACTACAATTTTATAGTTGACTCCTAGCTATATGCAAGTAGCATTTATAGAAATAATACACATAAGACCCACGCTGAGGAAAGAGATGTCGCCCCTTAAACTCAAAAGTATTAGGGTCCACGACAAGATGGCGCCACAGTAAGGCATTTTTCGTCAGAATGCGAGGGTCGAAAGTCTAGACTTTGGCTTACTGGCATCTCTCACGCCAGTTGAAACTACAATTTTATAGTTGACTCCTAGCTATATGCAAGTAGCATTTATAGAAATAATACACATAAGACCCACGCTGAGGAAAAGATGTCGCTCCTTAAACTCAAAAGTATTAGGGTCCACGACAAGATGGCGGCCACAGTAAGGCATTTTTCGTCAGAATGCGAGGGTCGAAAGTCTAGACTTTGGCTTACAAAATTCTCTCACGCCAGTTGCAACTACAATTTTATAGTTGACTCCTCGCTAAATTCAAGTAGCTTTTATAAAAATAATATGTACAAGATCCACGCATTCTGAGGCATTTTCTGGCAGAATGCGAGGGTCGAAAGTCTAGACTTTGGCTTACTGGCTTCCCTCACGCCAGTTGAAACTACAATTTTATAGTTGACTCCTAGCTATATGCAAGTAGCATTTTATAAAATAATACACATAAGACCCACGCTGAGGAAAAGATGTCGCCCTTAAACTCAAAAGTATTAGGGTCCACGACAAGATGGCGGCCACAGTAAGGCATTTTTCGTCAGAATGCGAGGGTCGAAAGTCTAGACTTTGGCTTACTGGCATCTCTCACGCCAGTTGAAACTACAATTTTATAGTTGACTCCTAGCTATATGCAAGTAGCATTTATAGAAATAATACACATAAGACCCACGCTGAGGAAAAGATGTCGCTCCTTAAACTCAAAAGTATTAGGGTCCACGACAAGATGGCGGCCACAGTAAGGCATTTTTCGTCAGAATGCGAGGGTCGAAAGTCTAGACTTTGGCTTACTGGCTTCTCTCACGCCAGTTGAAACTACAATTTTATAGTTGACTCCTAGCTATATGCAAGTAGCATTTATAGAAATAATACACATAAGACCCACGCTGAGGAAAAGATGTCGCCCTTAAACTCAAAAGTATTAGGGTCCACGACAAGATGGCGGCCACAGTAAGGCATTTTTCGTCAGAATGCGAGGGTCGAAAGTCTAGACTTTGGCTTACTGGCATCTCTCACGCCAGTTGAAACTACAATTTTATAGTTGACTCCTAGCTATATGCAAGTAGCATTTATAGAAATTACACATAAGACCCACGCTGAGGAAAAGATGTCGCCCCTTAAACTCAAAAGTATTAGGGTCCACGACAAAAGATGGCGGCCACAGTAAGGCATTTTTCGTCAGAATGCGAGGGTCGAAAGTCTAGACTTTGGCTTACTGGCATCTCTCACGCCAGTTGAAACTACAATTTTATAGTTGACTCCTAGCTATATGCAAGTGCATTATAAAAATAATACACATAAGACCCACGCTGAGGAAAAGATGTCGCTCCTTAAACTCAAAAGTATTAGGGTCCACGACAAGATGGCGGCCACAGTAAGGCATTTTTCGTCAGAATGCGAGGGTCGAAAGTCTAGACTTTGGCTTACTGGCATCTCTCACGCCAGTTGAAACTACAATTTTATAGTTGACTCCTAGCTATATGCAAGTAGCATTTATAGAAATAATACACATAAGACCCACGCTGAGGAAAAGATGTCGCTCCCTTAAACTCAAAAGTATTAGGGTCCACGACAAGATGGCGGCCACAGTAAGGCATTTTTCGTCAGAATGCGAGGGTCGAAAGTCTAGACTTTGGCTTACTGGCATCTCTCACGCCAGTTGAAACTACAATTTTATAGTTGACTCCTAGCTATATGCAAGTAGCATTTATAGAAATAATACACATAAGACCCACGCTGAGGAAAAGATTGTCGCCCCTTAAACTCAAAAAGTATTAGGGTCCACGACAAGATGGCGGCCACAGTAAGGCATTTTTCGTCAAATGCGCCTCAAGTGCAACTACAATTTATAGTTGACTCCTCGCTAAATTCAAGTAGCTTTTATAAAAAAATAATATGTACAAGATCCACGCATTCTGAGGCATTTTCGGCAGAATGCGAGGGTCGAAAGTCTAGACTTTGGCTTACTGGCATTCTCACGCCAGTTGAAACTACAATTTTATAGTTGACTCCTAGCTATATGCAAGTAGCATTTATAGAAATAATACACATAAGACCCACGCTGAGAAAAAGATGTCGCTCCTTAAACTCAAAAGTATTAGGGTCCACGACAAGATGGCGGCCACAGTAAGGCATTTTTCGTCAGAATGCGAGGGTCGAAAGTCTAGACTTTGGCTTACTGGCTTCCCTCACGCCAGTTGAAACTACAATTTTATAGTTGACTCCTAGCTATATGCAAGTAGCATTTATAGAAATAATACACATAAGACCCACGCTGAGGGAAAAGATGTCGCTCCTTAAACTCAAAAGTATTAGGGTCCACGACAAGATGGCGGCCACAGTAAGGCATTTTTCGTCAGAATGCGAGGGTCGAAAGTCTAGACTTTGGCTTACTGGCACTCTCACGCCAGTTGAAACTACAATTTTATAGTTGACTCCTAGCTATATGCAAGTAGCATTTATAGAAATAATACACATAAGACCCACGCTGAGGAAAAGATGTCGCCCCTTTAAACTCAAAAGTATTAGGGTCCACGACAAGATGGCGGCCACAGTAAGGCATTTTTCGTCAGAATGCGCCAGTTGCAACCTTACAATTTTATAGTTGACTCCTCGCTAAATTCAAGTAGCTTTTATAAAAATAATATGTACAAGATCCACGCATTTCTGAGGCATTTTCTGGCAGAATGCGAGGGTCGAAAGTCTAGACTTGGCTTACTGGCATCTCTCACGCCAGTTGAAACTACAATTTTTAGTTGACTCCTAGCTATATACAAGTTGCTTTTATAATAATAATACACATAAGACCCACGCTGAGGAAAAGATGTCGCCTCCTTAAACTCAAAAGTATTAGGGTCCACGACAAGATGGCGGCCACAGTAAGGCATTTTTCGTCAGAATGCGAGGGTCGAAAGTCTAGACTTTGGCTTACTGGCTCCTCACGCCAGTTGAAACTACAATTTTATAGTTGACTCTAGCTATATGCAAGTAGCATTTATAGAAATAATACACATAAGACCACGCTGAGGAAAAGATGTCGCCCCTTAAACTCAAAAGTATTAGGGTCCACGACAAGATGGCGGCCACAGTAAGGCATTTTTTCGTCAGAATGCGAGGGTCGAAAGTCTAGACTTTGGCTTACTGGCATCTCTCACGCCAGTTGAAACTACAATTTTATAGTTGACTCCTAGCTATATGCAAGTAGCATTTATAGAAATAATACACATAAGACCCACGCTGAGGAAAAGATGTCGCTCCTTAAACTCAAAAGTATTAGGGTCCACGACAAGATGGCGGCCACAGTAAGGCATTTTTCGTCAGAATGCGAGGGTCGAAAGTCTAGACTTTGGCTTACAAAATCTCTCACGCCAGTTGCAACTACAATTTTATAGTTGACTCCTCGCTAAATTCAAGTAGCTTTTATAAAAATAATATGTACAAGATCCACGCATTCTGAGGCATTTTCTGCAGGAAAATAGGGCGAAGCGTCGAAAGTCTAGACTTTGGCTTACTGGCTTCTCTCACGCCAGTTGAAACTACAAATTTTATAGTTGACTCCTAGCTATATGCAAGTAGCATTTATAGAAATAATACACATAAGACCCACGCTGAGGAAAAGATGTCGCCCCTTAAACTCAAAAGTATTAGGGTCCACGACAAGATGGCGGCCACAGTAAGGCATTTTTCGTCAGAATGCGAGGGTCGAAAGTCTAGACTTTGGCTTACTGGCTTCTCTCACGCCAGTTGAAACTACAATTTTATAGTTGACTCCTAGCTATATGCAAGTAGCATTTATAGAAATAATACACATAAGACCCCACGCTGAGGAAAAGATGTCGCTCCTTAAACTCAAAAGTATTAGGGTCCACGACAAAGATGGCGGCCACAGTAAGGCATTTTTCGTCAGAATGCGAGGGTCGAAAGTCTAGACTTTGGCTTACTGGCTTCTCTCACGCCAGTTGAAACTACAATTTTATAGTTGACTCCTAGCTATATGCAAGTAGCATTTATAGAAATAATACACATAAGACCCACGCTGAGGAAAAGATGTCGCCCCTTAAAACTCAAAAGTATTAGGGTCCACGACAAGATGGCGGCCACAGTAAAGCATTTTTCGTCAGAATGCGAGGGTCGAAAGTCTAGACTTTGGCTTACTGGCATCTCTCACGCCAGTTGAAACTACAATTTTATAGTTGACTCCTAGCTATATGCAAGTAGCATTTATAGAAATAATACACATAAGACCCACGCTGGGGAAAAGATTGTCGCTCCTTAAACTCAAAAGTATTAGGGTCCACGACAAGATGGCGGCCACAGTAAGGCATTTTTCGTCAGAATGCGAGGGTCTAGACTTTGGCTTACTGGCATCTCTCACGCCAGTTGAAACTACAATTTATAGTTGACTCCTAGCTATATGCAAGTAGCATTTATAGAAATAATACACATAAGACCCACGCTGAGAAAAGATGTCGCCTCTTAAAACTCAAAAGTATTAGGGTCCCACGACAAGATGGCGGCCACAGTAAGGCATTTTCGTCAGAATGCGCAGTGTCGAAAGTCTAGACTTTGGCTTACTGCATCTCTCACGCCAGTTTGAAACTACAATTTTATAGTTGACTCCTAGCTATATTGCAAGTAGCAATTTATAGAAAATAATACACATAAGACCACGCTGAGGAAAAGATGTCGCCTTAAACTCAAAAGTATTAGGGTCCACGACAAGATTGGCGGCCACAGTAAGCATTTTTCGTCAGAATGGCGAGGGTCGAAAGTCTAGACTTTGGCTTACTGGCATCTCTCACGCCAGTTGAAACTACAATTTTATAGTTGACTCCTAGCTATATGCAAGTAGCATTTATAGAAATAATACACATAAGACCACGCTGAGGAAAGATGTCGCCCCTTAAACTCAAAGTATTAGGGTCCACGACAAGATGGCGGCCACAGTAAGGCATTTTTCGTCAGAATGCGAGGGTCGAAAGTCTAGACTTTGGCTTACTGGCATCTCTCACGCCAGTTGAAACTACAATTTTATAGTTGACTCCTAGCTATATGCAAGTAGCATTTATAGAAATAATACATAAGACCACGCTGAGGAAAAGATGTCGCTCCTTAAACTCAAAAGTATTAGGGTCCACGACAAGATGGCGGCCACAGTAAGGCATTTTTCGTCAGAATGCGAGGGTCGAAAGTCTAGACTTTGGCTTACTGGCATCTCTCACGCCAGTTGAAACTACAATTTTATAGTTGACTCCTAGCTATATGCAAGTAGCATTTATAGAAATAATACACATAAGACCCACGCTGAGGAAAAGATGTCGCTCCTTAAACTCAAAAGTATTAGGGTCCACGACAAGATGGCGGCCACAGTAAGGCATTTTTCGTCAGAATGCGAGGGTCGAAAGTCTAGACTTTGGCTTACTGGCATCTTCACGCCAGTTGAAACTACAATTTTATAGTTGACTCCTAGCTATATGCAAGTAGCATTTATAGAAATAATACACATAAGACCCACGCTGAGGAAAAGATGTCGCTCCTTAAACTCAAAAGTATTAGGGTCCACGACAAGATGGCGGCCACAGTAAGGCATTTTTCGTCAGAATGCGAGTGTCGAAAGTCTAGACTATGGCTTACTGGCATCTCTCACGCCAGTTGAAACTACAATTTTATAGTTGACTCCTAGCTATATGCAAGTAGCATTTATAGAAATAATCACATAAGACCCACGCGAGGAAAAGATGTCGCTCCTTAAACTCAAAAGTATTAGGGTCCACGACAAGATGGCGGCCACAGTAAGGCATTTTCGTCAGAATGCGAGTGTCGAAAGTCTAGACTTTGGCTTACTGGCATCTCTCACGCCAGTTGAAACTACAATTTTATAGTTGACTCCTCGCTAAATTCAAGTAGCTTTTATAAAATAATATGTACAAGATCCACGCATTCTGAGGCATTTTCTGGCAGATGCGAGGGTCGAAAGTCTAGACTTTGGCTTACTGGCATCTCTCACGCCAGTTGAAACTACATTTTATAGTTGACTCCTAGCTATATGCAAGTAGCATTTATAGAAATAATACACATAAGACCCACGCTGAGGAAAGATGTCGCCCCTTAACTCAAAGTATTAGGGTCCACGACAAGATGGCGGCCACAGTAAGGCATTTTTCGTCAGAATGCGAGGGTCGAAAGTCTAGACTTTGGCTTACTGGCATCTCTCACGCCAGTTGAAACTACAATTTTATAGTTGACTCCTAGCTATATGCAAGTAGCATTTATAGAAATAATACACATAAGACCCACGCTGAGGAAAAGATGTCGCTCCTTAAACTCAAAAGTATTAGGGTCCACGACAAGATGGCGGCCACAGTAAGGCATTTTTCGTCAGAATGCGAGGGTCGAAAGTCTAGACTTTGGCTTACTGGCATCTCTCACGCCAGTTGAAACTACAATTTTATAGTTGACTCTAGCTATATGCAAGTAGCATTTATAAAATAATACACATAAGACCCACGCTGAGGAAAAGATGTCGCTCCTTAACTCAAAAGTATTAGGGTCCACGACAAGATGGCGGCCACAGTAAGGCATTTTTCGTCAGAATGCGAGGGTCGAAAGTCTAGACTTTGGCTTACTGGCATCTCTCACGCCAGTTGAAACTACAATTTTATAGTTGACTCCTAGCTATATGCAGTAGCATTTATAGAAATAATACACATAAGACCCACGCTGAGGAAAAGATGTCGCTCCTTAAACTCAAAAGTATTAGGGTCCACGACAAGATGGCGGCCACAGTAAGGCATTTTTCGTCAGAATGCGAGGGTCGAAAGTCTAGACTTTGGCTTACTGGCATCTCTCACGCCAGTTGAACTACAATTTTATAGTTGACTCCTAGCTATATGCAAGTAGCATTTATAGAAATAATACACATAAGACCCACGCTGAGGAAAAGATGTCGCTCCTTAAACTCAAAAGTATTAGGGTCCACGACAAGATGGCGGCCACAGTAAGGCATTTTTCGTCAGAATGCGAGGGTCGAAAGTCTAGACTTTGGCTTACTGTTCCTCACGCCAGTTGAAACTACAATTTTATAGTTGACTCCTCGCTAAATTCAAGTAGCTTTTATAAAAATAATATGTACAAGATCCACGCATTCTGAGGCATTTTCTGGCAGAATGCGAGGGTCGAAAGTCTAGACTTTGGCTTACTGGCTTCCCTCACGCCAGTTGAAACTACAATTTATAGTTGACTCTAGCTATATGCAAGTAGCATTTATAGAAATAATACACATAAGACCCACGCTGAGGAAAAGATGTCGCCCTTAAACTCAAAAGTATTAGGGTCCACGACAAGATGGCGGCCACAGTAAGGCATTTTTCGTCAGAATGCGAGGGTCGAAAGTCTAGACTTTGGCTTACTGGCATCTCTCACGCCAGTTGAAACTACAATTTTATAGTTGACTCCTAGCTATATGCAAGTAGCATTTATAGAAATAATACACATAAGACCCACGCTGAGGAAAAGATGTCGCTCCTTAAACTCAAAAGTATTAGGGTCCACGACAGATGGCGGCCACAGTAAGGCATTTTTCGTCAGAATGCGAGGGTCGAAAGTCTAGACTTTGCTTACTGGATCTCTCACGCCAGTTGAAACTACAATTTTATAGTTGACTCCTAGCTATATGCAAGTAGCATTTATAGAAATAATACACATAAGACCCACGCTGAGGAAAAGATGTCGCTCCTTAAACTCAAAAGTATTAGGGTCCACGACAAGATGGCGGCCACAGTAAGGCATTTTTCGTCAGAATGCGAGTGTCGAAAGTCTAGACTTTGGCTTACAAAATTCTCTCACGCCAGTTGCAACTACAATTTATAGTTGATCCTCGCTAAATCAAGTAGCTTTTATAAAAATAATATGTACAAGATCCACGCATTCTGAGGCATTTTCTGGCAGAATGCGAGGGTCGAAAGTCTAGACTTTGGCTTACTGGCTTCCCTCACGCCAGTTGAAACTACAATTTTATAGTTGACTCCTAGCTATATGCAAGTAGCATTTATAGAAATAATACACATAAGACCCACGCTGAGGAAAGATGGCGGCCACAGTAAGGCATTTTTCGTCAGAATGCGAGGGTCGAAAGTCTAGACTTTGGCTTACTGGCATCTCTCACGCCAGTTGAAACTACAATTTTATAGTTGACTCCTAGCTATATGCAAGTAGCATTTATAGAAATAATACACATAAGACCCACGCTGAGGAAAGATGTCGCTCCTTAAACTCAAAAGTATTAGGGTCCACGACAAGATGGCGGCCACAGTAGGCATTTTTCGTCAGAATGCGAGGGTCGAAAGTCTAGACTTTGGCTTACTGGCATCTCTCACGCCAGTTGAAACTACAATTTTATAGTTGACTCCTAGCTATATGCAAGTAGCATTTATAGAAATAATACACATAAGACCCACGCTGAGGAAAAGATGTCGCTCCTTAAACTCAAAAGTATTAGGGTCCACGACAAGATGGCGGCCACAGTAAGGCATTTTTTGTCAGAATGCGAGGGTCGAAAGTCTAGACTTTGGCTTACTGGCATCTCTCACGCCAGTGAAACTACAATTTTATAGTTGACTCCTAGCTATATGCAAGTAGCATTTATAGAAATAATACAATAAGACCACGCTGAGGAAAGATGTCGCTCCTTAAACTCAAAATATTAGGGTCCACGACAAGATGGCGGCCACAGTAAGGCATTTTTCGTCAGAATGCGAGTGTCGAAAGTCTAGACTTTGGCTTACTGGCATCTCTCACCAGTTGAAACTACAATTTTATAGTTGACTCCTAGCTATATGCAAGTAGCATTTATAGAAATAATACACATAAGACCCACGCTGAGGAAAAGATGTCGCTCCTTAAACTCAAAAGTATTAGGGTCCACGACAAGATGGCGGCCACAGTAAGGCATTTTTCGTCAGAATGCGAGGGTCGAAAGTCTAGACTTTGGCTTACTGGCTTCCCTCACGCCAGTTGAAACTACAATTTTATAGTTGACTCCTAGCTATATGCAAGTAGCATTTATAGAAATAATACACATAAGACCCACGCTGAGGAAAAGATGTCGCCCTTAAACTCAAAAGTATTAGGGTCCACGACAAGATGGCGGCCACAGTAAGGCATTTTTCGTCAGAATGCGAGGGTCGAAAGTCTAGACTTTGGCTTACTGGCATCTCTCACGCCAGTTGTAACTACAATTTTATAGTTGACTCCTAGCTATATGCAAGTAGCATTTATAGAAATAATACACATAAGACCCACGCTGAGGAAAAGATGTCGCCCCTTAAACTCAAAAGTATTAGGGTCCACGACAAGATGGCGGCCACAGTAAGGCATTTTTCGTCAGAATGCGAGGGTCGAAAGTCTAGACTTTGGCTTACAAAATTCTCTCACGCCAGTTGCAACTACAATTTTATAGTTGACTCCTCGCTAAATTCAAGTAGCTTTTATAAAATAATATGTACAAGATCACGCATTCTGAGCATTTTCTGGCAGAATGCGAGGGTCGAAAGTCTAGACTTGGCTTACTGGCTTCCCTCACGCCAGTTGAAACTACAATTTTATAGTTGACTCCTAGCTATATGCAAGTAGCATTTATAGAAATAATACACATAGACCCACGCTGAGGAAAAGATGTCGCCCCTTAAACTCAAAAGTATTAGGGTCCACGACAAGATGGCGGCCACAGTAAGGCATTTTTCGTCAGAATGCGAGGGTCGAAAGTCTAGACTTTGGCTTACTGGCATCTCTCACGCCAGTTGAAACTACAATTTTATAGTTGACTCCTAGCTATATGCAAGTAGCATTTATAGAAATAATACACATAAGACCCACGCTGAGGAAAGATGTCGCTCCTTAAACTCAAAAGTATTAGGGTCCACGACAAGATGGCGGCCACAGTAAGGCATTTTTCGTCAGAATGCGAGGGTCGAAAGTCTAGACTTTGCTTACTGGCATCTCTCACGCCAGTTGAAACTACAATTTTATAGTTGACTCCTAGCTATATGCAAGTAGCATTTATAGAAATAATACACATAAGACCCACGCTGAGGAAAAGATGTCGCTCCTTAAACTCAAAAGTATTAGGGTCCACGACAAGATGGCGGCCACAGTAAGGCATTTTTCGTCAGAATGCGAGTGTCGAAAGTCTAGACTTTGGCTTACTGGCATCTCTCACGCCAGTTGAAACTACAATTTTATAGTTGACTCCTAGCTATATGCAAGTAGCATTTATAGAAATAATACACATAAGACCCACGCTGAGGAAAAGATGTCGCTCCTTAAACTCAAAAGTATTAGGGTCCACGACAAGATGGCGGCCACAGTAAGGCATTTTTCGTCAGAATGCGAGGGTCGAAAGTCTAGACTTTGGCTTACTGGCTTCCCTCACGCCAGTTGAAACTACAATTTTATAGTTGACTCCTAGCTATATGCAAGTAGCATTTATAGAAATAATACACATAAGACCCACGCTGAGGAAAGATGGCGGCCACAGTAAGGCATTTTTCGTCAGAATGCGAGGGTCGAAAGTCTAGACTTTGGCTTACTGGCATCTCTCACGCCAGTTGTAACTACAATTTTATATGACTCCTAGCTATATGCAAGTAGCATTTATAGAATAATACACATAAACCCACGCTGAGGGAAAAGATGTCGCCCTTAAACTCAAAAGTATTAGGGTCCACGACAAGATGGCGGCCACAGTAAGGCATTTTTCGTCAGAATGCGAGGGTCGAAAGTCTAGACTTTGGCTTACAAAATTCTCTCACGCCAGTTGCAACTACAATTTATAGTTGACTCCTCGCTAAATTCAAGTAGCTTTATAAAAATAATATGTACAAGATCCACGCATTCTGAGGCATTTTCTGGCAGAATGCGAGGGTCGAAAGTCTAGACTTTGGCTTACTGGCTTCCCTCACGCCAGTTGAACTACAATTTTATAGTTGACTCCTAGCTATATGCAAGTAGCATTTATAGAAATAATAACATAAGACCCACGCTGAGGAAAAGATGTCGCCCTTAACTCAAAAGTATTAGGGTGCACGACAAGATGGGGCCACAGTAAGGCATTTTCGTCAGAATGCGAGGGTCGAAAGTCTAGACTTTGGCTTACTGGCATTCTCACGCCAGTTGAAACTACAATTTATAGTTGACTCCTAGCTATATGCAAGTAGCATTTATAGAAATAAACACATAAGACCACGCTGAGGAAAAGATGTCGCTCCTTAAACTCAAAAGTATTAGGGTCACGACAAGATGGCGGCCACAGTAAGGCATTTTCGTCAGAATGCGAGGGTCGAAAGTCTAGACTTTGGCTTACTGGCATCTCTCACGCCAGTTGAAACTACAATTTTATAGTTGACTCCTAGCTATATGCAAGTAGCATTTATAGAAATAATACACATAAGACCCACGCTGAGGAAAAGATGTCGCTCCTTAAACTCAAAAGTATTAGGGTCCACGACAAGATGGCGGCCACAGTAAGGCATTTTTCGTCAGAATGCGAGGGTCGAAAGTCTAGACTTTGGCTTACTGGCATCTCTCACGCCAGTTGAAACTACAATTTTATAGTTGACTCCTAGCTATATGCAAGTAGCATTTTATAGAAATAATACACATAAGACCCACGCTGAGGAAAAGATGTCGCTCCTTAAACTCAAAAGTATTAGGGTCCACGACAAGATGGCGGCCACAGTAAGGCATTTTTCGTCAGAATGCGAGGGTCGAAAGTCTAGACTTTGGCTTACAAAATTCTCTCACGCCAGTTGCAACTACAATTTTATAGTTGACTCCTCGCTAAATTCAAGTAGCTTTTATAAAAATAATATGTACAGATCCACGCATTCTGAGGCATTTTCTGGCAGAATGCGAGGGTCGAAAGTCTAGACTTTGGCTTACTGGCATCCCTCACGCCAGTTGAAACTACAATTTTATAGTTGACTCCTAGCTATATGCAAGTAGCATTTATAGAAATAATACACATAAGACCCACGCTGAGGAAAAGATGTCGCTCCTTAAACTCAAAAGTATTAGGGTCCACGACAAGATGGCGGCCACAGTAAGGCATTTTTCGTCAGAATGCGAGGGTCGAAAGTCTAGACTTTGGCTTACAAAATTCTCTCACGCCAGTTGCAACTACAATTTTATAGTTGACTCCTCGCTAAATTCAAGTAGCTTTTATAAAAATAATATGTACAAGATCCACGCATTCTGAGGCATTTTCTGGCAGAATGCGAGGGTCGAAAGTCTAGACTTTGGCTTACTGGCTTCCCTCACGCCAGTTGAAACTACAATTTTATAGTTGACTCCTAGCTATATGCAAGTAGCATTTATAGAAATAATACACATAAGACCCACGCTGAGGAAAAGATGTCGCCCCTTAAACTCAAAAGTATTAGGGTCCACGACAAGATGGCGGCCACAGTAAGGCATTTTTCGTCAGAATGCGAGGGTCGAAAGTCTAGACTTTGGCTTACTGGCATCTCTCACGCCAGTTGAAACTACAATTTTATAGTTGACTCCTAGCTATATGCAAGTAGCTTTTATAAAAATAATACACATAAGACCCACGCTGAGGAAAAGATGTCGCTCCTTAAACTCAAAAGTATTAGGGTCCACGACAAGATGGCGGCCACAGTAAGGCATTTTTCGTCAGAATGCGAGGGTCGAAAGTCTAGACTTTGGCTTACTGGCATCTCTCACGCCAGTTGAAACTACAATTTTATAGTTGACTCCTAGCTATATGCAAGTAGCATTTATAGAAATAATACACATAAGACCCACGCTGAGGAAAAGATGTCGCCCCTTAAACTCAAAAGTATTAGGGTCCACGACAAGATGGCGGCCACAGTAAGGCATTTTTCGTCAGAATGCGAGGGTCGAAAGTCTAGACTTTGGCTTACAAAATTCTCTCACGCCAGTTGCAACTACAATTTTATAGTTGACTCCTCGCTAAATTCAAGTAGCTTTTATAAAAATAATATGTACAAGATCCACGCATTCTGAGGCATTTCTGGCAGAATGCGAGGGTCGAAAGTCTAGACTTTGGCTTACTGGCATCTCTCACGCCAGTTGAAACTACAATTTTATAGTTGACTCCTAGCTATATGCAAGTAGCATTTATAGAAATAATACACATAAGACCCACGCTGAGGAAAAGATGTCGCTCCTTAAACTCAAAAGTATTAGGGTCCACGACAAGATGGCGGCCACAGTAAGGCATTTTTCGTCAGAATGCGAGGGTCGAAAGTCTAGACTTTGGCTTACTGGCATCTCTCACGCCAGTTGAAACTACAATTTTATAGTTGACTCCTAGCTATATGCAAGTAGCATTTATAGAAATAATACACATAAGACCCACGCTGAGGAAAAGATGTCGCTCCTTAAACTCAAAAGTATTAGGGTCCACGACAAGATGGCGGCCACAGTAAGGCATTTTTCGTCAGAATGCGAGGGTCGAAAGTCTAGACTTTGGCTTACTGGCATCTCTCACGCCAGTTGAAACTACAATTTTATAGTTGACTCCTAGCTATATGCAAGTAGCATTTATAGAAATAATACACATAAGACCCACGCTGAGGAAAAGATGTCGCTCCTTAAACTCAAAAGTATTAGGGTCCACGACAAGATGGCGGCCACAGTAAGGCATTTTTCGTCAGAATGCGAGGGTCTAGACTTTGGCTTACTGGCATCTCTCACGCCAGTTGAAACTACAATTTTATAGTTGACTCCTAGCTATATGCAAGTAGCATTTATAAAATAATACACATAAGACCCACGCTGAGGAAAAGATGTCGCCCCTTAAACTCAAAAGTATTAGGGTCCACGACAAGATGGCGGCCACAGTAAGGCATTTTTCGTCAGGAATGCGCCAGTTGCAACTACAATTTTATAGTTGACTCCTCGCTAAATTCAAGTAGCTTTTATAAAAATAATATGTACAAGATCCACGCATTCTGAGGCATTTTCTGGCAGAATGCGAGGTCGAAAGTCTAGACTTTGGCTTACTGGCATCTCTCACGCCAGTTGAAACTACAATTTTATAGTTGACTCCTAGCTATATACAAGTTGCTTTATATAATAATATACACATAAGACCCACGCTGAGGAAAAGATGTCGCTCCTTAAACTCAAAAGTATTAGGGTCCACGACAAGATGGCGGCCACAGTAAGGCATTTTTCGTCAGAATGCGAGGGTCGAAAGTCTAGACTTTGGCTTACTGGCTTCCCTCACGCCAGTTGAAACTACAATTTTATAGTTGACTCCTAGCTATATGCAAGTAGCATTTATAGAAATAATACACATAAGACCCACGCTGAGGAAAAGATGTCGCTCCTTAAACTCAAAAGTATTAGGGTCCACGACAAGATGGCGGCCACAGTAAGGCATTTTTCGTCAGAATGCGAGGGTCGAAAGTCTAGACTTTGGCTTACTGGCATCTCTCACGCCAGTTGAAACTACAATTTTATAGTTGACTCCTAGCTATATGCAAGTAGCATTTATAGAAATAATACACATAAGACCCACGCTGAGGAAAAGATGTCGCCCCTTAAACTCAAAAGTATTAGGGTCCACGACAAGATGGCGGCCACAGTAAGGCATTTTTCGTCAGAATGCGCCAGTTGCAACTACAATTTTATAGTTGACTCCTCGCTAAATTCAAGTAGCTTTTATAAAAATAATATGTACAAGATCCACGCATTCTGAGGCATTTTCTGGCAGAATGCGAGGGTCGAAAGTCTAGACTTTGGCTTACTGGCATCTCTCACGCCAGTTGTAACTACAATTTTATAGTTGACTCCTAGCTATATACAAGTTGCTTTTATAATAATAATACACATAAGACCCACGCTGAGGAAAAGATGTCGCTCCTTAAACTCAAAAGTATTAGGGTCCACGACAAGATGGCGGCCACAGTAAGGCATTTTTCGTCAGAATGCGAGGGTCGAAAGTCTAGACTTTGGCTTACTGGCATCTCTCACGCCAGTTGAAACTACAATTTTATAGTTGACTCCTAGCTATATGCAAGTAGCATTTATAGAAATAATACACATAAGACCCACGCTGAGGAAAAGATGTCGCTCCTTAAACTCAAAAGTATTAGGGTCCACGACAAGATGGCGGCCACAGTAAGGCATTTTTCGTCAGAATGCGAGGGTCGAAAGTCTAGACTTTGGCTTACTGGCATCTCTCACGCCAGTTGAAACTACAATTTTATAGTTGACTCCTAGCTATATGCAAGTAGCATTTATAGAAATAATACACATAAGACCCACGCTGAGGAAAAGATGTCGCCCCTTAAACTCAAAAGTATTAGGGTCCACGACAAGATGGCGGCCACAGTAAGGCATTTTTCGTCAGAATGCGCCAGTTGCAACTACAATTTTATAGTTGACTCCTCGCTAAATTCAAGTAGCTTTTATAAAAATAATATGTACAAGATCCACGCATTCTGAGGCATTTTCTGGCAGAATGCGAGGGTCGAAAGTCTAGACTTTGGCTTACTGGCTTCCCTCACGCCAGTTGAAACTACAATTTTATAGTTGACTCCTAGCTATATGCAAGTAGCATTTATAGAAATAATACACATAAGACCCACGCTGAGGAAAAGATGTCGCTCCTTAAACTCAAAAGTATTAGGGTCCACGACAAGATGGCGGCCACAGTAAGGCATTTTTCGTCAGAATGCGAGGGTCGAAAGTCTAGACTTTGGCTTACTGGCATCTCTCACGCCAGTTGAAACTACAATTTTATAGTTGACTCCTAGCTATATGCAAGTAGCATTTATAGAAATAATACACATAAGACCCACGCTGAGGAAAAGATGTCGCTCCTTAAACTCAAAAGTATTAGGGTCCACGACAAGATGGCGGCCACAGTAAGGCATTTTTCGTCAGAATGCGAGGGTCGAAAGTCTAGACTTTGGCTTACTGGCTTCCCTCACGCCAGTTGAAACTACAATTTTATAGTTGACTCCTAGCTATATGCAAGTAGCATTTATAGAAATAATACACATAAGACCCACGCTGAGGAAAAGATGTCGCTCTTCCAAACTCAAAAGTATTAGGGTCCACGACAAGATGGCGGCCACAGTAAGGCATTTTTCGTCAGAATGCGAGGGTCGAAAGTCTAGACTTTGGCTTACAAAATTCTCTCACGCCAGTTGCAACTACAATTTTATAGTTGACTCCTCGCTAAATTCAAGTAGCTTTATAAAAATAATATGTACAAGATCCACGCATTCTGAGGCATTTTCTGGCAGAATGCGAGGGTCGAAAGTCTAGACTTTGGCTTACTGGCTTCCCTCACGCCAGTTGAAACTACAATTTTATAGTTGACTCCTAGCTATATGCAAGTAGCATTTATAGAAATAATACACATAAGACCCACGCTGAGGAAAAGATGTCGCCCCTTAAACTCAAAAGTATTAGGGTCCACGACAAGATGGCGGCCACAGTAAGGCATTTTTCGTCAGAATGCGAGGGTCGAAAGTCTAGACTTTGGCTTACTGGCATCTCTCACGCCAGTTGAAACTACAATTTTATAGTTGACTCCTAGCTATATGCAAGTAGCATTTATAGAAATAATACACATAAGACCCACGCTGAGGAAAAGATGTCGCTCCTTAAACTCAAAAGTATTAGGGTCCACGACAAGATGGCGGCCACAGTAAGGCATTTTTCGTCAGAATGCGAGGGTCGAAAGTCTAGACTTTGGCTTACTGGCATCTCTCACGCCAGTTGAAACTACAATTTTATAGTTGACTCCTAGCTATATGCAAGTAGCATTTATAGAAATAATACACATAAGACCCACGCTGAGGAAAAGATGTCGCTCCTTAAACTCAAAAGTATTAGGGTCCACGACAAGATGGCGGCCACAGTAAGGCATTTTTCGTCAGAATGCGAGGGTCGAAAGTCTAGACTTTGGCTTACTGGCATCTCTCACGCCAGTTGAAACTACAATTTTATAGTTGACTCCTAGCTATATGCAAGTAGCATTTATAGAAATAATACACATAAGACCCACGCTGAGGAAAAGATGTCGCCCCTTAAACTCAAAAGTATTAGGGTCCACGACAAGATGGCGGCCACAGTAAGGCATTTTTCGTCAGAATGCGCCAGTTGCAACTACAATTTTATAGTTGACTCCTCGCTAAATTCAAGTAGCTTTTATAAAAATAATATGTACAAGATCCACGCATTCTGAGGCATTTTCTGGCAGAATGCGAGGGTCGAAAGTCTAGACTTTGGCTTACTGGCATCTCTCACGCCAGTTGAAACTACAATTTTATAGTTGACTCCTAGCTATATACAAGTTGCTTTTATAATAATAATACACATAAGACCCACGCTGAGGAAAAGATGTCGCTCCTTAAACTCAAAAGTATTAGGGTCCACGACAAGATGGCGGCCACAGTAAGGCATTTTTCGTCAGAATGCGAGGGTCGAAAGTCTAGACTTTGGCTTACTGGCTTCTCTCACGCCAGTTGAAACTACAATTTTATAGTTGACTCCTAGCTATATGCAAGTAGCATTTATAGAAATAATACACATAAGACCCACGCTGAGGAAAAGATGTCGCTCCTTAAACTCAAAAGTATTAGGGTCCACGACAAGATGGCGGCCACAGTAAGGCATTTTTCGTCAGAATGCGAGGGTCGAAAGTCTAGACTTTGGCTTACTGGCATCTCTCACGCCAGTTGAAACTACAATTTTATAGTTGACTCCTAGCTATATGCAAGTAGCATTTATAGAAATAATACACATAAGACCCACGCTGAGGAAAAGATGTCGCTCCTTAAACTCAAAAGTATTAGGGTCCACGACAAGATGGCGGCCACAGTAAGGCATTTTTCGTCAGAAGGCGCCAGTTGCAACTTTACAATTTTATAGTTGACTCCTCGCTAAATTCAAGTAGCTTTTATAAAAATAATATGTACAAGATCCACGCATTCTGAGGCATTTTCTGGCAGAATGCGAGGGTCGAAAGTCTAGACTTTGGCTTACTGGCATCTCTCACGCCAGTTGTAACTACAATTTTATAGTTGACTCCTAGCTATATACAAGTTGCTTTTATAAAAATAATACACATAAGACCCACGCTGAGGAAAAGATGTCGCTCCTTAAACTCAAAAGTATTAGGGTCCACGACAAGATGGCGGCCACAGTAAGGCATTTTTCGTCAGAATGCGAGGGTCGAAAGTCTAGACTTTGGCTTACTGGCATCCCTCACGCCAGTTGAAACTACAATTTTATAGTTGACTCCTAGCTATATGCAAGTAGCATTTATAGAAATAATACACATAAGACCCACGCTGAGGAAAAGATGTCGCTCCTTAAACTCAAAAGTATTAGGGTCCACGACAAGATGGCGGCCACAGTAAGGCATTTTTCGTCAGAATGCGAGGGTCGAAAGTCTAGACTTTGGCTTACTGGCATCCTCACGCCAGTTGAAACTACAATTTTATAGTTGACTCCTAGCTATATGCAAGTAGCATTTATAGAAATAATACACATAAGACCCACGCTGAGGAAAAGATGTCGCCCCTTAAACTCAAAAGTATTAGGGTCCACGACAAGATGGCGGCCACAGTAAGGCATTTTTCGTCAGAATGCGCCAGTTGCAACTACAATTTTATAGTTGACTCCTCGCTAAATTCAAGTAGCTTTTATAAAAATAATATGTACAAGATCCACGCATTCTGAGGCATTTTCTGGCAGAATGCGAGGGTCGAAAGTCTAGACTTTGGCTTACTGGCATCTCTCACGCCAGTTGAAACTACAATTTTATAGTTGACTCCTAGCTATATGCAAGTAGCTTTTATAATAATAATACACATAAGACCCACGCTGAGGAAAAGATGTCGCTCCTTAAACTCAAAAGTATTAGGGTCCACGACAAGATGGCGGCCACAGTAAGGCATTTTTCGTCAGAATGCGAGGGTCGAAAGTCTAGACTTTGGCTTACTGGCTTCCCTCACGCCAGTTGAAACTACAATTTTATAGTTGACTCCTAGCTATATGCAAGTAGCATTTATAGAAATAATACACATAAGACCCACGCTGAGGAAAAGATGTCGCTCCTTAAACTCAAAAGTATTAGGGTCCACGACAAGATGGCGGCCACAGTAAGGCATTTTTCGTCAGAATGCGAGGGTCGAAAGTCTAGACTTTGGCTTACTGGCATCCCTCACGCCAGTTGAAACTACAATTTTATAGTTGACTCCTAGCTATATGCAAGTAGCATTTATAGAAATAATACACATAAGACCCACGCTGAGGAAAAGATGTCGCCCCTTAAACTCAAAAGTATTAGGGTCCACGACAAGATGGCGGCCACAGTAAGGCATTTTTCGTCAGAATGCGAGGGTCGAAAGTCTAGACTTTGGCTTACTGGCATCTCTCACGCCAGTTGAAACTACAATTTTATAGTTGACTCCTAGCTATATGCAAGTAGCATTTATAGAAATAATACACATAAGACCCACGCTGAGGAAAAGATGTCGCTCCTTAAACTCAAAAGTATTAGGGTCCACGACAAGATGGCGGCCACAGTAAGGCATTTTGCGTCAGAATGCGCCAGTTGCAACTACAATTTTATAGTTGACTCCTCGCTAAATTCAAGTAGCTTTTATAAAAATAATATGTACAAGATCCACGCATTCTGAGGCATTTTCTGGCAGTAAATCCAGAATGCGAGGGTCGAAAGTCTAGACTTTGGCTTACTGGCATCTCTCACGCCAGTTGAAACTACAATTTTATAGTTGACTCCTAGCTATATGCAAGTAGCTTTTATAAAATAATACACATAAGACCCACGCTGAGGAAAAGATGTCGCTCCTTAAACTCAAAAGTATTAGGGTCCACGACAAGATGGCGGCCACAGTAAGGCATTTTTTCGTCAGAATGCGAGGGTCGAAAGTCTAGACTTTGGCTTACTGGCATCTCTCACGCCAGTTGAAACTACAATTTTATAGTTGACTCCTAGCTATAACAAGTTGCTTTTATAAAAATAATACACATAAGACCCACGCTGAGGAAAAGATGTCGCTCCTTAAACTCAAAAGTATTAGGGTCCACGACAAGATGGCGGCCACAGTAAGGCATTTTTCGTCAGAATGCGAGGGTCGAAAGTCTAGACTTTGGCTTACTGGCTTCTCTCACGCCAGTTGAAACTACAATTTTATAGTTGACTCCTAGCTATATGCAAGTAGCATTTATAGAAATAATACACATAAGACCCACGCTGAGGAAAAGATGTCGCTCCTTAAACTCAAAGTATTAGGGTCCACGACAAGATGGCGGCCACAGTAAGGCATTTTTCGTCAGAATGCGAGGGTCGAAAGTCTAGACTTTGGCTTACTGGCATCTCTCACGCCAGTTGAAACTACAATTTTATAGTTGACTCCTAGCTATATGCAAGTAGCATTTATAGAAATAATACACATAAGACCCACGCTGAGGAAAAGATGTCGCCCCTTAAACTCAAAAGTATTAGGGTCCACGACAAGATGGCGGCCACAGTAAGGCATTTTTCGTCAGAATGCACCCAGTTGCAACTACAATTTTATAGTTGACTCCTCGCTAAATTCAAGTAGCTTTTATAAAAATAATATGTAAAGATCCACGCATCTGAGGCATTTTCTGGCAGAATGCGAGGGTCGAAAGTCTAGACTTTGGCTTACTGGCATCTCTCACGCCAGTTGAAACTACAATTTTATAGTTGACTCCTAGCTATATGCAAGTTGCTTTTATAAAATAATACACATAAGACCCACGCTGAGGAAAAGATGTCGTACTTAAACTCAAAAGTATTAGGGTCCACGACAAGATGGCGGCCACAGTAAGGCATTTTTCGTCAGAATGCGAGGGTCGAAAGTCTAGACTTTGGCTTACTGGCTTCCCTCACGCCAGTTGAAACTACAATTTTATAGTTGACTCCTAGCTATATGCAAGTAGCATTTATAGAAATAATACACATAAGACCCACGCTGAGGAAAGATGGCGGCCACAGTAAGGCATTTTTCGTCAGAATGCGAGGGTCGAAAGTCTAGACTTTGGCTTACTGGCATCTCTCACGCCAGTTGAAACTACAATTTTATAGTTGACTCCTAGCTATATGCAAGTAGCATTTATAGAAATAATACACATAAGACCCACGCTGAGGAAAAGATGTCGCTCCTTAAACTCAAAAGTATTAGGGTCCACGACAAGATGGCGGCCACAGTAAGGCATTTTTCGTCAGAATGCGAGGGTCGAAAGTCTAGACTTTGGCTTACTGGCTTCCTCACGCCAGTTGAAACTACAATTTTATAGTTGACTCCTAGCTATATGCAAGTAGCATTTATAGAAATAATACACATAAGACCCACGCTGAGGAAAAGATGTCGCTCCTTAAACTCAAAAGTATTAGGGTCCACGACAAGATGGCGGCCACAGTAAGGCATTTTTCGTCAGAATGCGAGGGTCGAAAGTCTAGACTTTGGCTTACTGGCATCTCTCACGCCAGTTGAAACTACAATTTTATAGTTGACTCCTAGCTATATGCAAGTAGCATTTATAGAAATAATACACATAAGACCCACGCTGAGGAAAAGATGTCGCTCCTTAAACTCAAAAGTATTAGGGTCCACGACAAGATGGCGGCCACAGTAAGGCATTTTTCGTCAGAATGCGAGGGTCGAAAGTCTAGACTTTGGCTTACTGGCATCTCTCACGCCAGTTGAAACTACAATTTTATAGTTGACTCCTAGCTATATGCAAGTAGCATTTATAGAAATAATACACATAAGACCCACGCTGAGGAAAAGATGTCGCTCCTTAAACTCAAAAGTATTAGGGTCCACGACAAGATGGCGGCCACAGTAAGGCATTTTTCGTCAGAATGCGAGGGTCGAAAGTCTAGACTTTGGCTTACAAAATTCTCTCACGCCAGTTGCAACTACAATTTTATAGTTGACTCCTCGCTAAATCAAGTAGCTTTTATAAAAATAATATGTACAAGATCCACGCATTCTGAGGCATTTTCTGGCAGAATGCGAGGGTCGAAAGTCTAGACTTTGGCTTACTGGCATCTCTCACGCCAGTTGAAACTACAATTTTATAGTTGACTCCTAGCTATATGCAAGTAGCATTTATAGAAATAATACACATAAGACCCACGCTGAGGAAAAGATGTCGCTCCTTAAACTCAAAAGTATTAGGGTCCACGACAAGATGGCGGCCACAGTAAGGCATTTTTCGTCAGAATGCGAGGGTCGAAAGTCTAGACTTTGGCTTACTGGCATCTCTCACGCCAGTTGAAACTACAATTTTATAGTTGACTCCTAGCTATATGCAAGTAGCATTTATAGAAATAATACACATAAGACCCACGCTGAGGAAAAGATGTCGCTCCTTAAACTCAAAAGTATTAGGGTCCACGACAAGATGGCGGCCACAGTAAGGCATTTTTCGTCAGAATGCGAGGGTCGAAAGTCTAGACTTTGGCTTACTGGCTTCTCTCACGCCAGTTGAAACTACAATTTTATAGTTGACTCCTAGCTATATGCAAGTAGCATTTATAGAAATAATACACATAAGACCCACGCTGAGGAAAAGATGTCGCCCCTTAAACTCAAAAGTATTAGGGTCCACGACAAGATGGCGGCCACAGTAAGGCATTTTTTCGTCAGAAATTGCACGCCAGTTGCAACTACAATTTTATAGTTGACTCCTCGCTAAATTCAAGTAGCTTTTATAAAAAAATATGTACAAGATCCACGCATTCTGAGGCATTTTCTGGCAGAATGCGAGGGTCGAAAGTCTAGACTTTGGCTTACTGGCATCTCTCACGCCAGTTGAAACTACAATTTTATAGTTGACTCCTAGCTATATGCAAG
The DNA here is from genome assembly GCF_009193385.2 of Nasonia vitripennis. Taxonomy (NCBI): domain Eukaryota; kingdom Metazoa; phylum Arthropoda; class Insecta; order Hymenoptera; family Pteromalidae; genus Nasonia; species Nasonia vitripennis. Next base: position 481,208 of record NW_022279729.1, read on the forward strand.
TAGCTTTTATAAAATAATACACATAAGACCCACGCTGAGGAAAAGATGTCGCTCCTTAAACTCAAAAGTATTAGGGTCCACGACAAGATGGCGGCCACAGTAAGGCATTTTCGTCAGAATGCGAGGGTCGAAAGTCTAGACTTTGGCTTACTGGCTTCTCTCACGCCAGTTGAAACTACAATTTTATAGTTGACTCCTAGCTATATGCAAGTAGCATTTATAGAAATAATACACATAAGACCCACGCTGAGGAAAAAGATGTCGCTCCTTAAACTCAAAAGTATTAGGGTCCACGACAAGATGGCGGCCACAGTAAGGCATTTTTCGTCAGAATGCGAGGGTCGAAAGTCTAGACTTTGGCTTACTGGCATCTCTCACGCCAGTTGAAACTACAATTTTATAGTTGACTCCTAGCTATATGCAAGTAGCATTTATAGAAATAATACACATAAGACCCACGCTGAGGAAAAGATGTCGCCCCTTAAACTCAAAAGTATTAGGGTCCACGACAAGATGGCGCGGCCACAGTAAGGCATTTTTCGTCAGAATGCCGGCCAGTTGCAACTACAATTTTATAGTTGACTCCTCGCTAAATTCAAGTAGCTTTTATAAAAATAATTATGTACAAGATCCACGCATTCTGAGGCATTTTCTGGCAGAATGCGAGGGTCGAAAGTCTAGACTTTGGCTTACTGGCATCTCTCACGCCAGTTGAAAACTACAATTTTATAGTTGACTCCTAGCTATATGCAAGTTGCTTTTATAATAAATAATACACATAAGACCCACGCTGAGGAAAAGATGTCGCTCCTTAAACTCAAAAGTATTAGGGTCCACGACAAGATGGCGGCCACAGTAAGGCATTTTTCGTCAGAATGCGAGGGTCGAAAGTCTAGACTTTGGCTTACTGGCTTCCCTCACGCCAGTTGAAACTACAATTTTATAGTTGACTCCTAGCTATATGCAAGTAGCATTTATAGAAATAATACACATAAGACCCACGCTGAGGAAAGAGATGTCGCCCCTTAAACTCAAAAGTATTAGGGTCCACGACAAGATGGCGCCACAGTAAGGCATTTTTCGTCAGAATGCGAGGGTCGAAAGTCTAGACTTTGGCTTACTGGCATCTCTCACGCCAGTTGAAACTACAATTTTATAGTTGACTCCTAGCTATATGCAAGTAGCATTTATAGAAATAATACACATAAGACCCACGCTGAGGAAAAGATGTCGCTCCTTAAACTCAAAAGTATTAGGGTCCACGACAAGATGGCGGCCACAGTAAGGCATTTTTCGTCAGAATGCGAGGGTCGAAAGTCTAGACTTTGGCTTACAAAATTCTCTCACGCCAGTTGCAACTACAATTTTATAGTTGACTCCTCGCTAAATTCAAGTAGCTTTTATAAAAATAATATGTACAAGATCCACGCATTCTGAGGCATTTTCTGGCAGAATGCGAGGGTCGAAAGTCTAGACTTTGGCTTACTGGCTTCCCTCACGCCAGTTGAAACTACAATTTTATAGTTGACTCCTAGCTATATGCAAGTAGCATTTTATAAAATAATACACATAAGACCCACGCTGAGGAAAAGATGTCGCCCTTAAACTCAAAAGTATTAGGGTCCACGACAAGATGGCGGCCACAGTAAGGCATTTTTCGTCAGAATGCGAGGGTCGAAAGTCTAGACTTTGGCTTACTGGCATCTCTCACGCCAGTTGAAACTACAATTTTATAGTTGACTCCTAGCTATATGCAAGTAGCATTTATAGAAATAATACACATAAGACCCACGCTGAGGAAAAGATGTCGCTCCTTAAACTCAAAAGTATTAGGGTCCACGACAAGATGGCGGCCACAGTAAGGCATTTTTCGTCAGAATGCGAGGGTCGAAAGTCTAGACTTTGGCTTACTGGCTTCTCTCACGCCAGTTGAAACTACAATTTTATAGTTGACTCCTAGCTATATGCAAGTAGCATTTATAGAAATAATACACATAAGACCCACGCTGAGGAAAAGATGTCGCCCTTAAACTCAAAAGTATTAGGGTCCACGACAAGATGGCGGCCACAGTAAGGCATTTTTCGTCAGAATGCGAGGGTCGAAAGTCTAGACTTTGGCTTACTGGCATCTCTCACGCCAGTTGAAACTACAATTTTATAGTTGACTCCTAGCTATATGCAAGTAGCATTTATAGAAATTACACATAAGACCCACGCTGAGGAAAAGATGTCGCCCCTTAAACTCAAAAGTATTAGGGTCCACGACAAAAGATGGCGGCCACAGTAAGGCATTTTTCGTCAGAATGCGAGGGTCGAAAGTCTAGACTTTGGCTTACTGGCATCTCTCACGCCAGTTGAAACTACAATTTTATAGTTGACTCCTAGCTATATGCAAGTGCATTATAAAAATAATACACATAAGACCCACGCTGAGGAAAAGATGTCGCTCCTTAAACTCAAAAGTATTAGGGTCCACGACAAGATGGCGGCCACAGTAAGGCATTTTTCGTCAGAATGCGAGGGTCGAAAGTCTAGACTTTGGCTTACTGGCATCTCTCACGCCAGTTGAAACTACAATTTTATAGTTGACTCCTAGCTATATGCAAGTAGCATTTATAGAAATAATACACATAAGACCCACGCTGAGGAAAAGATGTCGCTCCCTTAAACTCAAAAGTATTAGGGTCCACGACAAGATGGCGGCCACAGTAAGGCATTTTTCGTCAGAATGCGAGGGTCGAAAGTCTAGACTTTGGCTTACTGGCATCTCTCACGCCAGTTGAAACTACAATTTTATAGTTGACTCCTAGCTATATGCAAGTAGCATTTATAGAAATAATACACATAAGACCCACGCTGAGGAAAAGATTGTCGCCCCTTAAACTCAAAAAGTATTAGGGTCCACGACAAGATGGCGGCCACAGTAAGGCATTTTTCGTCAAATGCGCCTCAAGTGCAACTACAATTTATAGTTGACTCCTCGCTAAATTCAAGTAGCTTTTATAAAAAAATAATATGTACAAGATCCACGCATTCTGAGGCATTTTCGGCAGAATGCGAGGGTCGAAAGTCTAGACTTTGGCTTACTGGCATTCTCACGCCAGTTGAAACTACAATTTTATAGTTGACTCCTAGCTATATGCAAGTAGCATTTATAGAAATAATACACATAAGACCCACGCTGAGAAAAAGATGTCGCTCCTTAAACTCAAAAGTATTAGGGTCCACGACAAGATGGCGGCCACAGTAAGGCATTTTTCGTCAGAATGCGAGGGTCGAAAGTCTAGACTTTGGCTTACTGGCTTCCCTCACGCCAGTTGAAACTACAATTTTATAGTTGACTCCTAGCTATATGCAAGTAGCATTTATAGAAATAATACACATAAGACCCACGCTGAGGGAAAAGATGTCGCTCCTTAAACTCAAAAGTATTAGGGTCCACGACAAGATGGCGGCCACAGTAAGGCATTTTTCGTCAGAATGCGAGGGTCGAAAGTCTAGACTTTGGCTTACTGGCACTCTCACGCCAGTTGAAACTACAATTTTATAGTTGACTCCTAGCTATATGCAAGTAGCATTTATAGAAATAATACACATAAGACCCACGCTGAGGAAAAGATGTCGCCCCTTTAAACTCAAAAGTATTAGGGTCCACGACAAGATGGCGGCCACAGTAAGGCATTTTTCGTCAGAATGCGCCAGTTGCAACCTTACAATTTTATAGTTGACTCCTCGCTAAATTCAAGTAGCTTTTATAAAAATAATATGTACAAGATCCACGCATTTCTGAGGCATTTTCTGGCAGAATGCGAGGGTCGAAAGTCTAGACTTGGCTTACTGGCATCTCTCACGCCAGTTGAAACTACAATTTTTAGTTGACTCCTAGCTATATACAAGTTGCTTTTATAATAATAATACACATAAGACCCACGCTGAGGAAAAGATGTCGCCTCCTTAAACTCAAAAGTATTAGGGTCCACGACAAGATGGCGGCCACAGTAAGGCATTTTTCGTCAGAATGCGAGGGTCGAAAGTCTAGACTTTGGCTTACTGGCTCCTCACGCCAGTTGAAACTACAATTTTATAGTTGACTCTAGCTATATGCAAGTAGCATTTATAGAAATAATACACATAAGACCACGCTGAGGAAAAGATGTCGCCCCTTAAACTCAAAAGTATTAGGGTCCACGACAAGATGGCGGCCACAGTAAGGCATTTTTTCGTCAGAATGCGAGGGTCGAAAGTCTAGACTTTGGCTTACTGGCATCTCTCACGCCAGTTGAAACTACAATTTTATAGTTGACTCCTAGCTATATGCAAGTAGCATTTATAGAAATAATACACATAAGACCCACGCTGAGGAAAAGATGTCGCTCCTTAAACTCAAAAGTATTAGGGTCCACGACAAGATGGCGGCCACAGTAAGGCATTTTTCGTCAGAATGCGAGGGTCGAAAGTCTAGACTTTGGCTTACAAAATCTCTCACGCCAGTTGCAACTACAATTTTATAGTTGACTCCTCGCTAAATTCAAGTAGCTTTTATAAAAATAATATGTACAAGATCCACGCATTCTGAGGCATTTTCTGCAGGAAAATAGGGCGAAGCGTCGAAAGTCTAGACTTTGGCTTACTGGCTTCTCTCACGCCAGTTGAAACTACAAATTTTATAGTTGACTCCTAGCTATATGCAAGTAGCATTTATAGAAATAATACACATAAGACCCACGCTGAGGAAAAGATGTCGCCCCTTAAACTCAAAAGTATTAGGGTCCACGACAAGATGGCGGCCACAGTAAGGCATTTTTCGTCAGAATGCGAGGGTCGAAAGTCTAGACTTTGGCTTACTGGCTTCTCTCACGCCAGTTGAAACTACAATTTTATAGTTGACTCCTAGCTATATGCAAGTAGCATTTATAGAAATAATACACATAAGACCCCACGCTGAGGAAAAGATGTCGCTCCTTAAACTCAAAAGTATTAGGGTCCACGACAAAGATGGCGGCCACAGTAAGGCATTTTTCGTCAGAATGCGAGGGTCGAAAGTCTAGACTTTGGCTTACTGGCTTCTCTCACGCCAGTTGAAACTACAATTTTATAGTTGACTCCTAGCTATATGCAAGTAGCATTTATAGAAATAATACACATAAGACCCACGCTGAGGAAAAGATGTCGCCCCTTAAAACTCAAAAGTATTAGGGTCCACGACAAGATGGCGGCCACAGTAAAGCATTTTTCGTCAGAATGCGAGGGTCGAAAGTCTAGACTTTGGCTTACTGGCATCTCTCACGCCAGTTGAAACTACAATTTTATAGTTGACTCCTAGCTATATGCAAGTAGCATTTATAGAAATAATACACATAAGACCCACGCTGGGGAAAAGATTGTCGCTCCTTAAACTCAAAAGTATTAGGGTCCACGACAAGATGGCGGCCACAGTAAGGCATTTTTCGTCAGAATGCGAGGGTCTAGACTTTGGCTTACTGGCATCTCTCACGCCAGTTGAAACTACAATTTATAGTTGACTCCTAGCTATATGCAAGTAGCATTTATAGAAATAATACACATAAGACCCACGCTGAGAAAAGATGTCGCCTCTTAAAACTCAAAAGTATTAGGGTCCCACGACAAGATGGCGGCCACAGTAAGGCATTTTCGTCAGAATGCGCAGTGTCGAAAGTCTAGACTTTGGCTTACTGCATCTCTCACGCCAGTTTGAAACTACAATTTTATAGTTGACTCCTAGCTATATTGCAAGTAGCAATTTATAGAAAATAATACACATAAGACCACGCTGAGGAAAAGATGTCGCCTTAAACTCAAAAGTATTAGGGTCCACGACAAGATTGGCGGCCACAGTAAGCATTTTTCGTCAGAATGCGAGGGTCGAGTCTAGACTTTGGCTTACAAAATTTTCACGCCAGGGTTGAAACTACACCTTTATAGTTGACTCCTCAAGCAATTCAAGTAGCTTTTATAAAAATAATATGTACAAGATCCACGCATCTGGAGGCATTTTCTGGCAGAATGCGAGGGTCGAAAGTCGACTTTGGCTTACTGGCTTCCCTCACGCCAGTTGAAACTACAATTTTATGTTGACTCTAGCTGCGCAAGTAGCATTTATAGAAATAATACACATAAGACCCACGCTGAGGAAGATGCCCTTAAACTCAAAAGTATTAGGTCCACGACAAGATGGCGGGCCACAGTAAGCATTTTTCTTCAGAATGCGAGGGTCGAGTTCAGACTTTGGCTTACTACATCTCTCACGCCAGTTGTAACTACATAATTTTATAGTTGACTCCTAGCTATATACTAAGTTAAGCTTTTATAAAACAATACACTTACGATCCACGCTGGAGAAAAAGATACGTTCTTAAACCAAAAGTATTAGGGTCCACGACAAGATGGCGGCCACAAAGCGGGCATTTTTCGTCAGAATGCGAGGGTCGAAAGTCTAGACTTTGGCCTGTTGTAAAATTCTTCACGCCAGTTGCAACTACAATTTTATAGTTGACTCCTCGCTAAATCTGCTACAGCTATAAAAATAATATGTGTGACAAGATCCACGCATTCGAGGCATTTTCTGGCAGAATGCGAGTGTCGAAGTCTAGACTTTGGCCACTGGCATCTCACGCCAGTTGAAACCACAATTTTATAGTTGACTTAGCTATATACAAGTTGCTTTTATAAAATAATACACTTACGATCCACGCTGAGAAAAGATGTCGCTCCTAAACTCAAAAGTATTAGGGTCCACGACAAGATGGCGGCCACAGTAAGGCATTTTTCGTCAGAATGCGAGGGTCGAAAGTCTAGACTTTGGCTTACAAAATTTCTCTCAATGCCAGCCGCAAACTACACCTTTATAGCTGACTCCTCGCCAAATCCGCCAGTTTTATAAAAATAATACGCAACCGCCATCTCCGAGGCATCCTTCAAGCAGAATGCGAGCGTCGAAAGTCTAGACTTTGGCTTCATCGGGCATCTCCTCACGCCAGCTGTAACTACACCATAGTTGACCCCTAGCCATACGCCAGTTGCTTCTTTATAATAACAATACGTCACAAGACCCACGCCGAGTCTCAAACCTCGTCGTATTAGGTCCACGACGACAAGATTTGGCGGCCACAGTATGGATTTTCGTCAGAATGCGAGGTCGGTGAAAGTCCAGACTTTGGCTTTACCGGCTCCCCACGCCAGTTGAAACCACACCTTAGCCGACTCCTCTAGCCATACGCGCGTTAATCATAGAAACAATACCACAAGCACGCCGAGCGAAAAGATGTCGCCTCCAAACCTCAAAAGCCAGGGTCCACGACGATTTGGCGGGTCATTGGTAGCCGTCAACAGAGGGTCGATTCTTACTACTGAGCCACGCCAGTTGAAAACTGGTTGTTCTGATAGTTGACCTCAGCCATACGCAAGCAGCATTTATAGTCAATACCACAAATACATAACGATTTCTATTGTCGCGCCAGTTGAACCACGTAGAGTCATTGATTCCTCGCCAATTAAGTAGCTTTTATAAAATCGATAAATAAGATCCGACGATTTTGAGGTATTTCCGGCAGAAGCGAGGGTCGAAAGAGATTCTGGCTTTGCCGGTTTCACGCCAGTTGAAATCGTTAATTTTATAGTCGACCTCATTATAAGCAGCATTTATATCAATACACATAAAGACTCACGCCGATGATGTCGCTAAATCGTGCATTAGGTCCGATTGATGCGTCAATAGCATCGCAGGTCGAGCGACTTCAGTTTACCGGCGACACGCCAAAGTTGCGTTATATTGACTCCTCAGTTGCGCCGTTCAATACATTCATGATGAAGATCGCCCAACCGTATTAGTCCACGACGGGTAGCGTCATAAGGCATTTCGTCGTAACGCGAGGTCGAAAGTCTGTGACTTTACCGCTGTAGACGTCAGTTGCAACCATTAATTATAGCCGACTCGCCACCAAGTAGCTTCTTCATAAAATACGCGTAACAGAACGTTTATCCATATTTTCGCAAGTAGGTCGACTTTGGTTACCGGCACCACGCCGTTGAAACCGGTTTTGCGAAGTCGACTCCCAGTTGCCAAGCCGTTTCATAAAAAATAACACCACGCCGAGATGTCGCCTAACCAAAGTATTAGAGTCCACGATAAGATGTCATTGCTACTTTCAGAGCGGTCGAGCCAGACGCTTTGTCGGTTTCCACGCCGAAAGGTTACCTGCTGACCAGTTATACTTCATCGTCACATACATCCACGAAGTCTCAAAACCGCAATCCATGTCATAAGCATTTCGTCAGAATGCAGGGCCCAGTTCGTGACTCGCTTGTCGGTCACGCCAGTTGTAACCGGCTGGTTCTCCATAGTTGACCCCAAATATAGCGCCGTTTCATAAAAATAATACACTACGACTGACGCCGAGGAAAGATCTTCAAACTCAAAGAAAACATCAAGATGGCGTCAATATAGCGATTTTCCGTTTAGGTCGAAAGTTGACTTCTGGCTTCAAAAATTAATGCCAGTTGAAAACACAATTTTATAAAGTCGATCGCCGCCAGTTCAGTACAGCTTATGCGTCAATACGCATATTTCCGGCAGAATGAGGTCTGTCGACCTTTGCTTCGGTCATCAGTTGAAACCGGCCACTTTATAGTGCCGATTGCCATATGCGCAGTTACTTCATAGTCAATGCGAACATAAAGAATTAACGCCGATGTTCAACCGTATTAGGTCCACGACATGGCGTCAATAGCAATGGTTTTCGTCGAACAAGAGGTCGAAAGTCTAGATCTCTTTGGTTGATTTCGGCATCAATGCCGTTGTAACCGGTACCTTTAGAAGGACTTCAAAGTTACGCCGTTTCTTTATAAAAATAACATCTTCGGCGACCAGCGTCGATAGCATATCGCCTTCAAACTCCCAGTATTGGTTCACGATTGCGTCACAGCAAGCATTTCGTCGAATGCGGTCGAAACAGATTCTTCAGTTGCAACCACAATTTCGCCACCAAGCAGCTTTATGCGTCAATAGCGCATTAAGATCCGCAGTTTTCCAGCATGTCGAAAGTCTAGATCATATCGGCATCTTCAATGTCCGCTAATTTTAGCCGACTTCAGTTACATAAGCCGTTTTATTAAAAATAACACTTTATGAGTCCACGCCGAAACGCCTCAGTATATCATAAAGGCATTTCGTCAGAATGTAACGAAAGTCTGTTCCTTGGCTGTTAAAATTTCACGCCAGTTGCAACCACAATTTTATAGTTGACCGCCAAATCGCTTTTTATGTAACAAGATCAATTATCTTCGAGCATGTTAGTATGTCGAAAGTCTAGACAATACCGTTAACCTCCATAGTTGATTCCCGTTTACGCCGCTTTTGATAATAATAATAATATCGATGCCTTCAACCAAATACAACCATCATTTGGTATATTTCCGTGAACGCGAGGTCGAAAGTTCAGACTTCTTGGTCGGTTTCACGTTGAAACCAATATTCCATAGTTGACTTGGGCCATATAGCAGCATTTCATAGAATATCATACATCTAACGCCATGTCGCTCAAACCGTGCGGAATAGTCCGATGATACGTCATATAGTGCTCGTCAGAATGCAAGTTCGACTTTGCTTGAGCCGGTGCCACGCCGTTAAACTACAATTTTAGCTGACTATGCTGTTTCATAGAAATAATACGACATACGTCGCTCAACCAAAGTAGCGTCATTAAAGGCATTTTCGTCAGAGCGTCGAAAGTTCAGACCTTGCTTCATCACCACGTTGTAACCGCTACCTTGAAGCCGACTCCTGAAGGCATACAAGCCGCTTTTTATACCGGGTCATTCATGATTGACGCCGTAGATGTCGTTCAACCTTCAAAGTATTAGAACCACGAGTCATGGCGTCACAGCAAGGCATTTTCGTCAGAACGCGAGGTCGAAAGTCTAGATCTTTGGCTTACACGCTCGCCAGTTGCAACTGCCAATTTTATAGTTGATTGCCAGTTCAATAGCTTTTTATGTACAATAAAGATCCTATTTTAGTTTTGGCAGAATGCGAGGTCGAAAAGCCTGCATCTCATAGCCGGTTAAAGTTGAAACTGCTACCAGTTGACTCATTACAGTAAAGTAAAGCATATCAATAGCATCTAATGCTGAATGCTCCTCAAACCGGGCCGTATAAGTCCATTGATGGCGTAGTCATAGTGGCGCATTCAAACAGAACGCGAGAAACAAACAGACTTCGCTACCGGTCTTCACGTTGAAACTGGCAATTTTATAGTTGACTCTGTTGGCGTTAAAGCATTTCATAATATCAATAATATTACAGCATCGACGCCGAGAATGCTTCAACCGTGCGGATAGGTTCACGATTAAGATGGCAGGTCATACTTTTCGCGAATGCGGTCGAAAGTTCAGACTTTGGCCACAAAATGCCACGCCGTTAACTGTTACTTTTAGCAGTCGACTGGGCAGCTTATAAAATGAAGACCACGCATTTCGAGCGCGGTTTTCGGCGAATGCGAGGGTCGAAAGTTCGTCTTTGGTTACTGGTTTCACGCCAGTTGAAACTGCCACTCTTATAGTTACCCTGCCATAAAGGGTAAAGTAGCATTTATGAATAATGTTAAGCATTCCATGCCGAGGAAGAATGCTCCTTAACCGTGCGTATTAGGGTTCAATGAGTGCATAGTAGCATTGTCAGAATGCGGTCGAAAGTCTAGACTTCGTTACTGGCATCACGCCAGTAACTACAATTTATAGTTGACTGTTATATAGCGTTGCTTTTATAAAATAATTAATTCAGCGATCTTCGCCGAGAAAGATGTTTCCTCAAATCAAAAGTGTTGAAACCACGACAAGATGATACAGCGTTACTTCGTCAGAATGCGAGGTCGAGTTCCAGATTCTTTGGCCTGTTGTATCGCCAGTTGCAACTGCTACCATAGTTGACTTCGTTGCCAGTAGTCAATAGCGTAGCAGTATTTTCGAGAAGTCGTGAAATGAAAGAAGCTGCCGGTTATTTTCACGCCAGTTAAACTACAATTTGTTGACTTACATATAGTTTATGTCATGATTCACGCTGGCGACGCCGACCCTACTTTGCTTCCATGGTTTAATACCTTTCCTCAGCGGATCGTGCGCATTATTTTACAAGCAACCTTGCATACAGAACTATAAAATTGTAGCTCAACCGGCGGCATTCAGACTTCGACACTGCATTTCGCCAGAAAATGCCTCAGAATGCGGATCTTGCGCTAATATTTTATAAAAGCTACTGGAATTTAGAAGCGAGTGAGTCAACTATAAAATTGTGCTGCAACTGGCAGAATTTTGTAGCCAAAAGTCTGTGACTCTCTTCGACCGTACCTGACGAAAATGCCTTACCGTACGCCATCTGTCGTGACCCTAACACTTCTTTTGAGCTTAAGGAGCGACATCTTTCCCAGCGTGATCGGCGTAGCCATTTTTATAAAAGCAAATCCTGTATATAGCCAGAGTCAACTATGTACTGTAAAGCTACAACTTCGGCGAGATGCCAGTAAGCCAAAGTCTGTACCCTCGACCTCGCATTCCGGGACGAAAACGCCTTACCGTGTACGCCATCTGTCGTGACCCTAATACTTTTGGAGTTTAAGGATGACATCTTTCCTCAGCGTGGGTCTTATGTGTATTATTTCTATAAATGCTACTTTGCATATATAGCTAGTGGAGTCAACTATAAAATTGTAGCCTAACTGCGAGGGAAGCCAAAAAATAAAGTTCAGATTTCGACCCTCGCATTCTGCCAGAAAATGCCTCAGAATGCGGATCTTGTACATATTATTTTTATAAAAAGCTACTTGAATTTAGCGGAGTCAACTATAAAATTGTAGTTTCAACTGGCGGAGAATTTTGCAGGCTTCAAAGTCTAGATTGACCCTCGCATCTGACGAAAATGCCTTACTGTGGCCGCCATCTTGTCGTGGACCCTAATACTTTGAGTTTAAGGAGCGACATCTTTCCTCATGCGGGTCTTATGTGTATTATTATTATAAATGCTACTTTGCATATAGCTAGGAGTCAACTATAAAATTGTAGTTTCAACTGGCGTGAGAGATGCCAGTAAAGCCAAAGTTCAGACTTCGACCCTCGCATCTCCTCAATGAAAAAATGCCTACTGTGGCCACCATCTTGTCGTGGACCCTAATACATTTGAGTTTAAGGAGCGACATTTCTCAGCGTGGGTCTTATGTGTATTATTTATAAATGCTATACTTGCATATATTAGAGTCAACTATAAAATAGAAGCCTAACTGGCGTGGAAGCCAGTAAGCCAAAGTCTAGATTCTTTTCGACCCCTCGCATTCTGCCAGAAAATGCCCCAGAATGCGTGGATCTTGTACATATTATTTTTATAAAGCTACTTTGAATTTAGCGAGGAGTCAACTATAAAATTGTAGCTGCAACTGGCGTGAGAGAATTTTGTAAGCCAAAGTTTGCACTTTCGACCCTCGCATTCTGGACGGTGAAAAAATGCCTTTATCAGCCGCCATCTTGTCGGACCCTAATACTTCTTTGAGTTTAAGGAGCCGACATCTTTCCTCAGCGCGGAATCGTAAGCGTATTATTTCCTTTATAAAAAGCAACTTGTATATAGCCAGGAGTCAACTATAAATTGTAGTTACAACTGGCGAGAGATGCCAGTAAGCCAAAGTCTAGGACTTTCGACACTCGTGACTCAACAAAAATGCCTTTTACTGTGGCCGCCATCTCTTGTCGACCCTAATACTTTGAGTTTAAGGAGCGACATCTTTCCTCAGCGTGGGTCTTATGTGTATTATTTCTATAAATGCTACTTGCATATAGCTAGGAGTCAACTATAAAATTGTGCTCTCAACTGGCGCGAGTGGGAAGCCAGTAAGCCAAAGTCTAATTTCTGGTTCCTCAGCATTCTGACGAAAATGCCTTTTACTGTGGCCGCCATCTTGTCGGACCCTAATACTTTGGAGTTTTAAGGAGCGACATCTTTCCTCAGCGTGGGTCTTATGTGCATTATTTCGGCAAATGCTACTTGCATATAGCTAGGAGAGTCAACTATAAAATTCGTACTAACTGGCGGAGGGAAGCCAGTAAGCCAAAGTCTAGACTTCGACTGCATTCTGACGAAAAATGCCTTACTGTGGCTGCCATCTTGTCGTGGACCCTAATACATTTGAGCTTCATGAGCGACATCTTTCCTCAGCGGCCCTATGTGTATTATTATTATAAAAGCAACTTGTATATAAATAGGAGTCAACTATAAAATTGTAGTTACAACTGGCGTGAGAGTTGCGTAAGCCAAAGTCTAGACTTTGACACTCGCATTCGCCAGAAAATGCCCCAGAATGCGTGGATCTTGTACATTATTTTTATAAAAGCTTCTTGAATTTAGCGAGGAGTCAACTATAAAACAGCGCAACTGGCGGAGAGAATTTTGTGTTAAAACTAGACTTCGATCTCGCATTCTGACGAAATGCCTACTGTGGCTCGCCATCTTGTCGTGGACCCTAATACTTTTGAGCTTAAGGATGACATCTTTCCTCATGTGGATCGTAAGTGTATTATTTTATAAAAGCAACTTGTATATAGCTAGGAGTCAACTATAAAATTAGAAGCTCAACTGGCGTGAGATGCCAGTAAGCCAAAGTCTAGATTCTTTATCAATTACCCCGCCAGGAAACGCCTCAGAACGTGTGGATCTTGCACATTATTTTATAAAAGCTACTTTAATTGAGGAGTCAACTATAAACTCAGAAGCTGCAACTGGCGTGAGAGAATTTTGTAGGCCAGTTCAGACTTTCGACCTCGTGACTTGACGAAAATGCCTTTACTGTGGCCGCCATCTTGTCGTGGACCCTAATACTTTGTTTAAGGAGCGACATCTTTTCCTCAGCGTGGATCGCGTAATATTTTTATAAAAAGCAACTTGTATATAGCTAGAGTCAACTATAAAATTGTAGTTACAACTGGCGTGTGAGAGATGCCAGTAAGCCAAAGTCTAGACTTCTTCGACCCTCGCATTCTGGACGAAAAATGCCTTACTGTGGCCGCCATCTTGTCGTGTGGACCCTAATACTTTGGAGTTTAAGGAGCGACATCTTTCCTCAAAGCGGGTCTTGCGTGTATTATTTCTATAAATGCTACTTGCATAGCTGAGCCAACTATAAATTAGAAGTTTCAACTGGCGTGAGGTAGCCAGTAAGCCAAAAGTCTAGATTTTGACCCCTCGCATTCCCGCCGTCGCCTCAGAACGCGTGGATCTTGGTACATATTATTTTTATGTTTTTACCGAAATTTAGCGAGGAGTCAACTATAAAATTGTAGTTTCAACTGGCGTGAGAGAATTCTGTAGAAGCCAAAGTCTAGACTTCGACCTCGCATTCTTAATGGTACTTACTGTGGCCGCCATCTTGTCGTGGACCCAATACTTTGGAGTTTAAGGAGCGACATCTTTTCCTCAGCGGATCGTAAGTGTATTATTTTTATAAAAGCAACTTGTATATAGCTAGGAGTCAACTATAAAATTGTAGTTACAACTGGCGTGAGAGATGCCAGTAAGCCAAAGTCTAGACTTTCGACCCCGCATTCTGACGAAAATGCCTTACTGTGGCCGCCATCTTGTCGTGGACCCTAATACTTTTGAGTTTAAGGAGCGACATCTTTTCCTCAGCGTGGGTCTTATGTGTATTATTTCTATAAATGCTACTTGCATATAGCTAGGAGTCAACTATAAAATTGTAGTTTCAACTGGCGTGAGAGATGCCAGTAAGCCAAAGTCTAGACTTTCGACCCTCGCATTCTGACGAAAAATGCCTTACTGTGGCCGCCATCTTGTCGTGGACCCTAATACTTTTGAGTTTAAGGAGCGACATCTTTTCCTCAGCGTGGGTCTTATGTGTATTATTTCTATAAATGCTACTTGCATATAGCTAGGAGTCAACTATAAAATTGTAGTTTCAACTGGCGTGAGAGATGCCAGTAAGCCAAAGTCTAGACTTTCGACCCTCGCATTCTGACGAAAAATGCCTTACTGTGGCCGCCATCTTGTCGTGGACCCTAATACTTTTGAGTTTAAGGAGCGACATCTTTTCCTCAGCGTGGGTCTTATGTGTATTATTTCTATAAATGCTACTTGCATATAGCTAGGAGTCAACTATAAAATTGTAGTTTCAACTGGCGTGAGAGATGCCAGTAAGCCAAAGTCTAGACTTTCGACCCTCGCATTCTGACGAAAAATGCCTTACTGTGGCCGCCATCTTGTCGTGGACCCTAATACTTTTGAGTTTAAGGAGCGACATCTTTTCCTCAGCGTGGGTCTTATGTGTATTATTTCTATAAATGCTACTTGCATATAGCTAGGAGTCAACTATAAAATTGTAGTTTCAACTGGCGTGAGAGATGCCAGTAAGCCAAAGTCTAGACTTTCGACCCTCGCATTCTGACGAAAATGCCTCAGAATGCGTGGATCTGTACATATTATTTTTATAAAGCTACTTGCATATTAGCTAGGAAGTCAACTATAAAATTGTAGTTTCAACTGGCGTGAGAGATTTTGTAAGCCAAAGTCTAGACTTTCGACCCTCGCATTCTGACGAAAAATGCCTTACTGTGGCCGCCATCTTGTCGTGGACCCTAATACTTTTGAGTTTAAGGAGCGACATCTTTTCCTCAGCGTGGGTCTTATGTGTATTATTTCTATAAATGCTACTTGCATATAGCTAGGAGTCAACTATAAAATTGTAGTTTCAACTGGCGTGAGAGATGCCAGTAAGCCAAAGTCTAGACTTTCGACACCTCGCATTTCTGACGAAAAATGCCTTACTGTGGCCGCCATCTTGTCGTGGACCCTAATACTTTTGAGTTTAAGGAGCCGACATCTTTTCCTCACGTGGGTCTTATGTGTATTATTTCTATAAATGCTACTTGCATATAGCTAGGAGTCAACTATAAAATTGTAGTTTCAACTGGCGTGAGAGATGCCAGTAAGCCAAGTTCTAGACTTTCGACACTCGCATTCTGACGAAAAATGCCTTACTGTGGCCGCCATCTTGTCGTGGACCCTAATACTTTTGAGTTTAAGGAGCGACATCTTTTCCTCAGCGTGGGTCTTATGTGTATTATTTCTATAAATGCTACTTGCATATAGCTAGGAGTCAACTATAAAATTGTAGTTTCAACTGGCGTGAGAGATGCCAGTAAGCCAAAGTCTAGACTTTCGACCCTCGCATTCTGACGAAAAATGCCTTACTGTGGCCGCCATCTTGTCGTGGACCCTAATACTTTTGAGTTTAAGGAGCGACATCTTTTCCTCAGCGTGGGTCTTATGTGTATTATTTCTATAAATGCTACTTGCATATAGCTAGGAGTCAACTATAAAATTGTAGTTTCAACTGGCGTGAGAGATGCCAGTAAGCCAAAGTCTAGACTTTCGACCCTCGCATTCTGACGAAAAATGCCTTACTGTGGCCGCCATCTTGTCGTGGACCCTAATACTTTTGAGTTTAAGGAGCGACATCTTTTCCTCAGCGTGGGTCTTATGTGTATTATTTCTATAAATGCTACTTGCATATAGCTAGGAGTCAACTATAAAATTGTAGTTTCAACTGGCGTGAGAGATGCCAGTAAGCCAAAGTCTAGACTTTCGACCCTCGCATTCTGACGAAAAATGCCTTACTGTGGCCGCCATCTTGTCGTGGACCCTAATACTTTTGAGTTTAAGGAGCGACATCTTTTCCTCAGCGTGGGTCTTATGTGTATTATTTCTATAAATGCTACTTGCATATAGCTAGGAGTCAACTATAAAATTGTAGTTTCAACTGGCGTGAGAGAAGCCAGTAAGCCAAAGTCTAGACTTTCGACCCTCGCATTCTGACGAAAAATGCCTTACTGTGGCCGCCATCTTGTCGTGGACCCTAATACTTTTGAGTTTAAGGAGCGACATCTTTTCCTCAGCGTGGGTCTTATGTGTATTATTTCTATAAATGCTACTTGCATATAGCTAGGAGTCAACTATAAAATTGTAGTTTCAACTGGCGTGAGAGATGCCAGTAAGCCAAAGTCTAGACTTTCGACCCTCGCATTCTGACGAAAAATGCCTTACTGTGGCCGCCATCTTGTCGTGGACCCTAATACTTTTGAGTTTAAGGAGCGACATCTTTTCCTCAGCGTGGGTCTTATGTGTATTATTTCTATAAATGCTACTTGCATATAGCTAGGAGTCAACTATAAAATTGTAGTTTCAACTGGCGTGAGAGATGCCAGTAAGCCAAAGTCTAGACTTTCGACCCTCGCATTCTGACGAAAAATGCCTTACTGTGGCCGCCATCTTGTCGTGGACCCTAATACTTTTGAGTTTAAGGAGCGACATCTTTTCCTCAGCGTGGGTCTTATGTGTATTATTTCTATAAATGCTACTTGCATATAGCTAGGAGTCAACTATAAAATTGTAGTTTCAACTGGCGTGAGAGATGCCAGTAAGCCAAAGTCTAGACTTTCGACCCTCGCATTCTGACGAAAAATGCCTTACTGTGGCCGCCATCTTGTCGTGGACCCTAATACTTTTGAGTTTAAGGAGCGACATCTTTTCCTCAGCGTGGGTCTTATGTGTATTATTTCTATAAATGCTACTTGCATATAGCTAGGAGTCAACTATAAAATTGTAGTTTCAACTGGCGTGAGAGATGCCAGTAAGCCAAAGTCTAGACTTTCGACCCTCGCATTCTGACGAAAAATGCCTTACTGTGGCCGCCATCTTGTCGTGGACCCTAATACTTTTGAGTTTAAGGAGCGACATCTTTTCCTCAGCGTGGGTCTTATGTGTATTATTTCTATAAATGCTACTTGCATATAGCTAGGAGTCAACTATAAAATTGTAGTTTCAACTGGCGTGAGAGATGCCAGTAAGCCAAAGTCTAGACTTTCGACCCTCGCATTCTGACGAAAAATGCCTTACTGTGGCCGCCATCTTGTCGTGGACCCTAATCTTTTGAGTTTAAGGAGCGACATCTTTTCCTATTATTTTATAAAATGCTACTTGCATATAGCTAGGAGTCAACTATAAAATTGTAGTTTCAACTGGCGTGAGAGATGCCAGTAAGCCAAAGTCTAGACTTTCGACCCTCGCATTCTGACGAAAAATGCCTTACTGTGGCCGCCATCTTGTCGTGGACCCTAATACTTTTGAGTTTAAGGAGCGACATCTTTTCCTCAGCGTGGGTCTTATGTGTATTATTTCTATAAATGCTACTTGCATATAGCTAGGAGTCAACTATAAAATTGTAGTTTCAACTGGCGTGAGAGATGCCAGTAAGCAAAGTCTAGACTTTCGACCCTCGCATTCTGACGAAAAATGCTTACTGTGGCCGCCATCTTGTCGTGGACCCTAATACTTTTGAGTTTAAAGGAGCGACATCTTTTCCTCAGCGTGGGTCTTATGTGTATTATTTCTATAAATGCTACTTGCATATAGCTAGGAGTCAACTATAAAATTGTAGTTTCAACTGGCGTGAGAGATGCCAGTAAGCCAAAGTCTAGACTTTCGACCCTCGCATTCTGACGAAAAATGCCTTACTGTGGCCGCCATCTTGTCGTGGACCCTAATACTTTTGAGTTTAAGGAGCGACATCTTTTCCTCAGCGTGGGTCTTATGTGTATTATTTCTATAAATGCTACTTGCATATAGCTAGGAGTCAACTATAAAATTGTAGTTTCAACTGGCGTGAGAGGATGCCAGTAAGCCAAAGTCTAGACTTTCGACCTCGCATTCTGACGAAAAATGCCTTACTGTGGCCGCCATCTTGTCGTGGACCCTAATACTTTTGAGTTTAAGGAGCGACATCTTTTCCTCAGCGTGGGTCTTATGTGTATTATTTCTATAAATGCTACTTGCATATAGCTAGGAGTCAACTATAAAATTGTAGTTTCAACTGGCGTGAGAGATGCCAGTAAGCCAAAGTCTAGACTTTCGACCCTCGCATTCTGACGAAAAAATGCCTTACTGTGGCCGCCATCTTGTCGTGGACCCTAATACTTTTGAGTTTAAGGAGCGACATCTTTTCCTCAGCGTGGTCTTATGTGTATTATTTCTATAAATGCTACTTGCATATAGCTAGGAGTCAACTATAAAATTGTAGTTTCAACTGGCGTGAGGGATGCCAGTAAGCCAAAGTCTAGACTTTCGACCCTCGCATTCTGACGAAAAATGCCTTACTGTGGCCGCCATCTTGTCGTGGACCCTAATACTTTTGAGTTTAAGGAGCGACATCTTTTCCTCAGCGTGGGTCTTATGTGTATTATTTCTATAAATGCTACTTGCATATAGCTAGGAGTCAACTATAAAATTGTAGTTTCAACTGGCGTGAGAGATGCCAGTAAGCCAAAGTCTAGACTTTCGACCCTCGCATTCTGACGAAAAATGCCTTACTGTGGCCGCCATCTTGTCGTGGACCCTAATACTTTTGAGTTTAAGGAGCGACATCTTTTCCTCAGCGTGGGTCTTATGTGTATTATTTCTATAAATGCTACTTGCATATAGCTAGGAGTCAACTATAAAATTGTAGTTTCAACTGGCGTGAGAGATGCCAGTAAGCCAAAGTCTAGACTTTCGACCCTCGCATTCTGACGAAAAATGCCTTACTGTGGCCGCCATCTTGTCGTGGACCCTAATACTTTTGAGTTTAAGGAGCGACATCTTTTCCTCAGCGTGGGTCTTATGTGTATTATTTCTATAAATGCTACTTGCATATAGCTAGGAGTCAACTATAAAATTGTAGTTTCAACTGGCGTGAGAGATGCCAGTAAGCCAAAGTCTAGACTTTCGACCCTCGCATTCTGACGAAAAATGCCTTACTGTGGCCGCCATCTTGTCGTGGACCCTAATACTTTTGAGTTTAAGGAGCGACATCTTTTCCTCAGCGTGGGTCTTATGTGTATTATTTCTATAAATGCTACTTGCATATAGCTAGGAGTCAACTATAAAATTGTAGTTTCAACTGGCGTGAGAGATGCCAGTAAGCCAAAGTCTAGACCCTCGCATTCTGACGAAAAATGCCTTACTGTGGCCGCCATCTTGTCGTGGACCCTAATACTTTTGAGTTTAAGGAGCGACATCTTTTCCTCAGCGTGGGTCTTATGTGTATTATTTCTATAAATGCTACTTGCATATAGCTAGGAGTCAACTATAAAATTGTAGTTTCAACTGGCGTGAGAGATGCCAGTAAGCCAAAGTCTAGACTTTCGACCCTCGCATTCTGACGAAAAATGCCTTACTGTGGCCGCCATCTTGTCGTGGACCCTAATACTTTTGAGTTTAAGGAGCGACATCTTTTCCTCAGCGTGGGTCTTATGTGTATTATTTCTATAAATGCTACTTGCATATAGCTAGGAGTCAACTATAAAATTGTAGTTTCAACTGGCGTGAGAGATGCCAGTAAGCCAAAGTCTAGACCCTCGCATTCTGACGAAAAATGCCTTACTGTGGCCGCCATCTTGTCGTGGACCCTAATACTTTTGAGTTTAAGGAGCGACATCTTTTCCTCAGCGTGGGTCTTATGTGTATTATTTCTATAAATGCTACTTGCATATAGCTAGGAGTCAACTATAAATTGTAGTTTCAACTGGCGTGAGGGAAGCCAGTAAGCCAAAGTCTAGACTTTCGACCCTCGCATTCTGACGAAAAATGCCTTACTGTGGCCGCCATCTTGTCGTGGACCCTAATACTTTGAGTTTAAGGAGCGACATCTTTTCCTCAGCGTGGGTCTTATGTGTATTATTTCTATAAATGCTACTTGCATATAGCTAGGAGTCAACTATAAATTGTAGTTTCAACTGGCGTGAGAGATGCCAGTAAGCCAAAGTCTAGACTTTCACCTCGCATTCTGACGAAAAAATGCCTTACTGTGGCCGCCATCTTGTCGTGGACCCTAATACTTTTGAGTTTAAGGAGCGACATCTTTTCCTCAGCGTGGGTCTTATGTGTATTATTTCTATAAATGCTACTTGCATATAGCTAGGAGTCAACTATAAAATTGTAGTTTCAACTGGCGTGAGGAAGCCAGTAAGCCCAAAGTCTAGACTTTCGACCCTCGCATTCTGACGAAAAATGCCTTACTGTGGCCGCCATCTTGTCGTGGACCCTAATACTTTTGAGTTAAGGAGCGACATCTTTTCCTCAGCGTGGGTCTTATGTGTATTATTTCTATAAATGCTACTTGCATATAGCTAGGAGTCAACTATAAAATTGTAGTTTCAACTGGCGTGAGAGATGCCAGTAAGCCAAGTCTAGACTTTCGACCCTCGCATTCTGACGAAAAATGCCTTACTGTGGCCGCCATCTTGTCGTGGACCCTAATACTTTTGAGTTTAAGGAGCGACATCTTTTCCTCAGCGTGGGTCTTATGTGTATTATTTCTATAAATGCTACTTGCATATAGCTAGGAGTCAACTATAAAATTGTAGTTTCAACTGGCGTGAGGAAGCCAGTAAGCCAAAGTCTAGACTTCGACCCTCGCATTCTGACGAAAAATGCCTTACTGTGGCCGCCATCTTGTCGTGGACCCTAATACTTTTGAGTTTAAGGAGCGACATCTTTTCCTCAGCGTGGGTCTTATGTGTATTATTTCTATAAATGCTACTTGCATATAGCTAGGAGTCAACTATAAAATTGTAGTTTCAACTGGCGTGAGAGATGCCAGTAAGCCAAAGTCTAGACTTTCGACCCTCGCATTCTGACGAAAAATGCCTTACTGTGGCCGCATCTTGTCGTGGACCCTAATACTTTTGAGTTTAAGGAGCGACATCTTTTCCTCAGCGTGGGTCTTATGTGTATTATTTCTATAAATGCTACTTGCATATAGCTAGGAGTCAACTATAAAATTGTAGTTTCAACTGGCGTGAGAGATGCCAGTAAGCCAAGTCTAGACTTTCGACCTCGCATTCTGACGAAAAATGCCTTACTGTGGCCGCCATCTTGTCGTGGACCCTAATACTTTTGAGTTTAAGGAGCGACATCTTTTCCTCAGCGTGGGTCTTATGTGTATTATTTCTATAAATGCTACTTGCATATAGCTAGGAGTCAACTATAAAATTGTAGTTTCAACTGGCGTGAGAGATGCCAGTAAGCCAAAGTCTAGACTTTCGACCCTCGCATTCTGACGAAAAATGCCTTACTGTGGCCGCCATCTTGTCGTGGACCCTAATACTTTTGAGTTTAAGGAGCGAATCTTTTCCTCAGCGTGGGTCTTATGTGTATTATTTCTATAAATGCTACTTGCATATAGCTAGGAGTCACTATAAAATTGTAGTTTCAACTGGCGTGAGGGATGCCAGTAAGCCAAAAGTCTAGACTTTCGACCTCGCATTCTGACGAAAAATGCCTTACTGTGGCCGCCATCTTGTCGTGGACCCTAATACTTTTGAGTTTAAGGAGCGACATCTTTTCCTCAGCGTGGGTCTTATGTGTATTATTTCTATAAAATGCTACTTGCATATAGCTAGGAGTCAACTATAAAATTGTAGTTTCAACTGGCGTGAGAGATGCCAGTAAGCCAAAGTCTAGACTTTCGACCTCGCATTCTGACGAAAAATGCCTTACTGTGGCCGCCATCTTGTCGTGGACCCTAATACTTTTGAGTTTAAGGAGCGACATCTTTTCCTCAGCGTGGGTCTTATGTGTATTATTTCTATAAATGCTACTTGCATATAGCTAGGAGTCAACTATAAATTGTAGTTTCAACTGGCGTGAGAGATGCCAGTAAGCCAAAGTCTAGACTTTCGACCCTCGCATTCTGGACGAAAAATGCCTTACTGTGGCCGCCATCTTGTCGTGGACCCTAATACTTTTGAGTTTAAGGAGCGACATCTTTTCCTCAGCGTGGGTCTTATGTGTATTATTTCTATAAATGCTACTTGCATATAGCTAGGAGTCAACTATAAAATTGTAGTTTCAACTGGCGTGAGAGATGCCAGTAAGCCAAAGTCTAGACTTTCGACCCTCGCATTCTGACGAAAAATGCCTTACTGTGGCCGCCATCTTGTCGTGGACCCTAATACTTTTTGAGTTTAAGGAGCGACATCTTTTCCTCAGCGTGGGTCTTATGTGTATTATTTCTATAAATGCTACTTGCATATAGCTAGGAGTCAACTATAAAATTGTAGTTTCAACTGGCGTGAGAGATGCCAGTAAGCCAAAGTCTAGACTTCGACCCTCGCATTCTGACGAAAAATGCCTTACTGTGGCCGCCATCTTGTCGTGGACCCTAATACTTTGAGTTTAAGGAGCGACATCTTTCCTCAGCGTGGGGTCTTATGTGTATTATTTCTATAAATGCTACTTGCATATAGCTAGGAGTCAACTATAAAATTGTAGTTTCAACTGGCGTGAGGGATGCCAGTAAGCCAAAGTCTAGACTTTCGACCCTCGCATTCTGACGAAAAATGCCTTACTGTGGCCGCCATCTTGTCGTGGACCCTAATACTTTTGAGTTTAAGGAGCGACATCTTTTCCTCAGCGTGGGTCTTATGTGTATTATTTCTATAAATGCTACTTGCATATAGCTAGGAGTCAACTATAAAATTGTAGTTTCAACTGGCGTGAGAGATGCCAGTAAGCCAAAGTCTAGACTTCGACCCTCGCATTCTGACGGAAAAAATGCCTTACTGTGGCCGCCATCTTGTCGTGGACCCTAATACTTTTGAGTTAAGGGAGCGACATCTTTTCCTCAGCGTGGGTCTTATGTGTATTATTTCTATAAATGCTACTTGCATATAGCTAGGAGTCAACTATAAAAATTGTAGTTTCAACTGGCGTGAGGGAGCCAGTAAGGCCAAAGTCTAGACTTTCGACCCTCTCATTCTGACGAAAAATGCCTTACTGTGGCCGCCATCTTGTCGTGGACCCTAATACTTTTGAGTTTAAGGAGCGACATCTTTTCCTCAGCGTGGGTCTTATGTGTATTATTTCTATAAATGCTACTTGCATATAGCTAGGAGTCAACTATAAAATTGTAGTTTCAACTGGCGTGAGAATGCCAGTAAGCCAAAGTCTAGACTTTCGACCTCGCATTCTGACGAAAAATGCCTTACTGTGGCCGCCATCTTGTCGTGGACCCTAATACTTTTGAGTTTAAGGAGCGACATCTTTTCCTCAGCGTGGGTCTTATGTGTATTATTTCTATAAATGCTACTTGCATATAGCTAGGAGTCAACTATAAAATTGTAGTTTCAACTGGGTGAGAGATGCCAGTAGCCAAAGTCTAGACTTCGACCTCGCATTCTGACGAAAAATGCCTTACTGTGGCCGCCATCTTGTCGTGGACCCTAATACTTTTGAGTTTAAGGAGCGACATCTCTTTTCTCAGCGTGGGTCTTATGTGTATTATTTCTATAAATGCTACTTGCATATAGCTAGGATCAACTATAAAATTGTAGTTTTCAACTGGCGTGAGAGAGCCAGTAAGCCAAAGTCTAGACCGACCTCGCATTCTGACGAAAAAATGCCTTACTGTGGCCGCCATCTTGTCGTGGACCCTAATACTTTTGAGTTTAAGGAGCGACATCTTTTCCTCAGCGTGGGTCTTATGTTGTATTATTTTATAAATGCTACTTGCATATAGCTAGGAGTCAACTATAAAATTGTAGTTTCAACTGGCGTGAGAGATGCCAGTAAGCCAAAGTCTAGACTTTCGACCCTCGCATTCTGACGAAAAATGCCTTACTGTGGCCGCCATCTTGTCGTGGACCCTAATACTTTTGAGTTTAAGGAGCGACATCTTTTCCTCAGCGTGGGTCTTATGTGTATTATTTCTATAAATGCTACTTGCATATAGCTAGGAGTCAACTATAAAATTGTAGTTTCAACTGGCGTGAGAGATGCCAGTAAGCCAAGTCTAGACTTTCGACCCTCGCATTCTGACGAAAAAATGCCTTACTGTGGCCGCCATCTTGTCGTGGACCCTAATACTTTTGAGTTTAAGGAGCGACATCTTTTCCTCAGCGTGGGTCTTATGTGTATTATTTCTATAAATGCTACTTGCATATAGCTAGGAGTCAACTATAAAATTGTAGTTTCAACTGGCGTGAGAGATGCCAGTAAGCCAAAGTCTAGACTTTCGACCTCGCATTCTGACGAAAAATGCTTACTGTGGCCGCCATCTTGTCGTGGACCCTAATACTTTGAGTTAAGGAGCGACATCTTTTCCTCAGCGTGGGTCTTATGTGTATTATTTCTATAAATGCTACTTGCATATAGCTAGGAGGTCAACTATAAAATTGTAGTTTCAACTGGCGTGAGGATGCCAGTAAGCCAAAGTCTAGACTTTCGACCCTCGCATTCTGACGAAAAATGCCTTACTGTGGCCGCCATCTTGTCGTGGACCCTAATACTTTTGAGTTTAAGGAGCGACATCTTTTCCTCAGCGTGGGTCTTATGTGTATTATTTCTATAAATGCTACTTGCATATAGCTAGGAGTCAACTATAAAATTGTAGTTTCAACTGGCGTGAGGATGCCAGTAAGCCAAAGTCTAGACTTTCGACCCTCGCATTCTGACGAAAAATGCCTTACTGTGGCCGCCATCTTGTCGTGGACCCTAATACTTTTGAGTTTAAGGAGCGACATCTTTTCCTCAGCGTGGGTCTTATGTGTATTATTTCTATAAATGCTACTTGCATATAGCTAGGAGTCAACTATAAAATTGTAGTTTCAACTGGCGTGAGAGATGCCAGTAAGCCAAAGTCTAGACCCTCGCATTCTGACGAAAAATGCCTTACTGTGGCCGCCATCTTGTCGTGGACCCTAATACTTTTGAGTTTAAGGAGCGACATCTTTTCCTCAGCGTGGGTCTTATGTGTATTATTTCTATAAATGCTACTTGCATATAGCTAGGAGTCAACTATAAAATTGTAGTTCAACTGGCGTGAGGGAAGCCAGTAAGCCAAAGTCTAGACTTTCGACCTCGCATTCTGACGAAAAATGCCTTACTGTGGCCGCCATCTTGTCGTGGACCCTAATACTTTTGAGTTTAAGGAGCGACATCTTTTCCTCAGCGTGGGTCTTATGTGTTATTATTTTATAAATGCTACTTGCATATAGCTAGGAGTCAACTATAAAATTGTAGTTTCAACTGGCGTGAGGGATGCCAGTAAGCCAAAGTCTAGACTTTCGACCCTCGCATTCTGACGAAAAATGCCTTACTGTGGCCGCCATCTTGTCGTGGACCCTAATACTTTTGAGTTTAAGGAGCGACATCTTTTCCTCAGCGTGGGTCTTATGTGTATTATTTCTATAAATGCTACTTGCATATAGCTAGGAGTCAACTATAAAATTGTAGTTTCAACTGGCGTGAGAATGCCAGTAAGCCAAAGTCTAGACTTTCGACCCTCGCATTCTGACGAAAAATGCCTTACTGTGGCCGCCATCTTGTCGTGGACCCTAATACTTTTGAGTTTAAGGAGCGACATCTTTTCCTCAGCGTGGGTCTTATGTGTATTATTTCTATAAATGCTACCTTGCATATAGCTAGGAGTCAACTATAAAATTGTAGTTTCAACTGGCGTGAGAGATGCCAGTAAGCCAAAGTCTAGACTTTCGACCCTCGCATTCTGACGGAAAAATGCCTTACTGTGGCCGCCATCTTGTCGTGGACCCTAATACTTTTGAGTTTAAGGAGCGATATCTTTTCCTCAGCGTGGGTCTTATGTGTATTATTTCTATAAATGCTACTTGCATATAGCTAGGAGTCAACTATAAATTGTAGTTTCAACTGGCGTGAGAGATGCCAGTAAGCCAAAGTCTAGACTTTCGACCCTCGCATTCTGACGAAAAATGCCTTACTGTGGCCGCCATCTTGTCGTGGACCCTAATACTTTTGAGTTTAAGGAGCGACATCTTTTCCTCAGCGTGGGTCTTATGTGTATTATTTCTATAAATGCTACTTGCATATAGCTAGGAGTCAACTATAAAATTGTAGTTTCAACTGGCGTGAGAGATGCCAGTAAGCCAAAGTCTAGACCCTCGCATTCTGACGAAAAATGCCTTACTGTGGCCGCCATCTTGTCGTGGACCCTAATACTTTTGAGTTTAAGGAGCGACATCTTTTCCTCAGCGTGGGTCTTATGTGTATTATTTCTATAAATGCTACTTGCATATAGCTAGGAGTCAACTATAAAATTGTAGTTTCAACTGGCGTGGAGAATGCCAGTAAGCCAAAGTCTAGACTTTCGACCCTCGCATTCTGACGAAAATGCCTTACTGTGGCCGCCATCTTGTCGTGGACCCTAATACTTTTGAGTTTAAGGAGCGACATCTTTTCCTCAGCGTGGGTCTTATGTGTATTATTTTATAAAAGCACTTGTATATAGCTAGGAGTCAACTATAAATTGTAGTTTCAACTGGCGTGAGAGGATGCCAGTAAGCCAAAGTCTAGGACTTCGACCCTCGCATTCTGACGAAAAATGCCTTACTGTGGCCGCCATCTTGTCGTGGACCCTAATACTTTTGAGTTTAAGGAGCGACATCTTTTCCTCAGCGTGGGTCTTATGTGTATTATTTCTATAAATGCTACTTGCATATAGCTAGGAGTCAACTATAAAATTGTAGTTTCAACTGGCGTGAGGGAAGCCAGTAAGCCAAAGTCTAGACTTTCGACCCTCGCATTCTGACGAAAAATGCCTTACTGTGGCCGCCATCTTGTCGTGGACCCTAATACTTTTGAGTTTAAGGAGCGACATCTTTTCCTCAGCGTGGGTCTTATGTGTATTATTCTATAAATGCTACTTGCATATAGCTAGGAGTCAACTATAAAATTGTAGTTTCAACTGGCGTGAGAGATGCCAGTAAGCCAAAGTCTAGACTTTCGACCCTCGCATTCTGACAGAAAATGCCTTACTGTGGCCGCCATCTTGTCGTGGACCCTAATACTTTTGAGTTTAAGGAGCGACATCTTTTCCTCAGCGTGGGTCTTATGTGTATTATTTCTATAAATGCTACTTGCATATAGCTAGGAGTCAACTATAAAATTGTAGTTTCAACTGGCGTGAGAGATGCCAGTAAGCCAAAGTCTAGACTTTCGACCCTCGCATTCTGACGAAAAATGCCTTACTGTGGCCGCCATCTTGTCGTGGACCCTAATACTTTGAGTTTAAGGAGCGACATCTTTTCCTCAGCGTGGGTCTTATGTGTATTATTTCTATAAATGCTACTTGCATATAGCTAGGAGTCAACTATAAAATTGTAGTTTCAACTGGCGTGAGAGATGCCAGTAAGCCAAAGTCTAGACTTTCGACCCTCGCATTCTGACGAAAAATGCCTTACTGTGGCCGCCATCTTGTCGTGGACCCTAATACTTTTGAGTTTAAGGAGCGACATCTTTTCCTCAGCGTGGGTCTTATGTGTATTATTTCTATAAATGCTACTTGCATATAGCTAGGAGTCAACTATAAATTGTAGTTTCAACTGGCGTGAGAGATGCCAGTAAGCCAAAGTCTAGACTTTCGACCCTCGCATTCTGACGAAAAATGCCTTACTGTGGCCGCCATCTTGTCGTGGACCCTAATACTTTTGAGTTTAAGGAGCGACATCTTTTCCTCAGCGTGGGTCTTATGTGTATTATTTCTATAAATGCTACTTGCATATAGCTAGGAGTCAACTATAAAATTGTAGTTTCAACTGGCGTGAGAGATGCCAGTAAGCCAAAGTCTAGACTTTCGACCCTCGCATTCTGACGAAAAATGCCTTACTGTGGCCGCCATCTTGTCGTGGACCCTAATACTTTTGAGTTTAAGGAGCGACATCTTTCCTCAGCGTGGGTCTTATGTGTATTATTTCTATAAATGCTACTTGCATATAGCTAGGAGTCAACTATAAAATTGTAGTTTCAACTGGCGTGAGAGATGCCAGTAAGCCAAAGTCTAGACTTTCGACCCTCGCATTCTGACGAAAAATGCCTTACTGTGGCCGCCATCTTGTCGTGGACCCTAATACTTTTGAGTTTAAGGAGCGACATCTTTTCCTCAGCGTGGGTCTTATGTGTATTATTTTCTATAAATGCTACTTGCATATAGCTAGGAGTCAACTATAAAATTGTAGTTTCAACTGGCGTGAGAGATGCCAGTAAGCCAAAGTCTAGACTTTCGACCCTCGCATTCTGACGAAAAATGCCTTACTGTGGCCGCCATCTTGTCGTGGACCCTAATACTTTTGAGTTAAGGAGCGACATCTTTTCCTCAGCGTGGGTCTTATGTGTATTATTTCTATAAATGCTACTTGCATATAGCTAGGAGTCAACTATAAAATTGTAGTTCAACTGGCGTGAGAGATGCCAGTAAGCCAAAGTCTAGACTTTCGACCTCGCATTCTGACGAAAAATGCCTTACTGTGGCCGCCATCTGTCGTGGACCCTAATACTTTTGGTTTAAGGAGCGACATCTTTTCCTCAGCGTGGGTCTTATGTGTATTATTTCTATAAATGCTACTTGCATATAGCTAGGAGTCAACTATAAAATTGTAGTTTCAACTGGCGTGAGGATGCCAGTAAGCCAAAGTCTAGACTTTCGACCCTCGCATTCTGACGAAAAATGCCTTACTGTGGCCGCCATCTTGTCGTGGACCCTAATACTTTGAGTTTAAGGAGCGACATCTTTTCCTCAGCGTGGGTCTTATGTGTATTATTTCTATAATGCTACTTGCATATAGCTAGGAGTCAACTATAAAATTGTAGTTTCAACTGGCGTGAGAGGATGCCAGTAAGCCAAAGTCTAGACTTCGACCCTCGCATTCTGACGAAAAATGCCTTACTGTGGCCGCCATCTTGTCGTGGACCCTAATACTTTTGAGTTTAAGGAGCGACATCTTTTCCTCAGCGTGGGTCTTATGTGTATTATTTCTATAAATGCTACTTGCATATAGCTAGGAGTCAACTATAAAATTGTAGTTTCAACTGGGCGTGAGAGATGCCAGTAAGCCAAAGTCTAGACTTTCGACCCTCGCATTCTGACGAAAAATGCCTTACTGTGGCCGCCATCTTGTCGTGGACCCTAATACTTTTGAGTTAAGGAGCGACATCTTTTCCTCAGCGTGGGTCTTATGTGTATTATTTCTATAAATGCTACTTGCATATAGCTAGGAGTCAACTATAAAATTGTAGTTTCAACTGGCGTGAGGGAAGCCAGTAAGCCAAAGTCTAGACTTTCGACCCTCGCATTCTGACGAAAAATGCCTTACTGTGGCCGCCATCTTGTCGTGGACCCTAATACTTTGAGTTTAAGGAGCGACATCTTTTCCTCAGCGTGGGTCTTATGTGTATTATTTCTATAAATGCTACTTGCATATAGCTAGGAGTCAACTATAAATTGTAGTTTCAACTGGGCGTGAGGAAGCCAGTAAGCCAAAGTCTAGACTTTCGACCCTCGCATTCTGACGAAAAATGCCTTACTGTGGCCGCCATCTTGTCGTGGACCCTAATACTTTTTGAGTTTAAGGAGCGACATCTTTCCTCAGCGTGGGTCTTATGTGTATTATTTCTATAAATGCTACTTGCATATAGCTAGGAGTCAACTATAAAATTGTAGTTTCAACTGGCGTGAGAGATGCCAGTAAGCCAAAGTCTAGACCCTCGCATTCTGACGAAAAATGCCTTACTGTGGCCGCCATCTTGTCGTGGACCCTAATACTTTTGAGTTTAAGGAGCGACATCTTTTCCTCAGCGTGGGTCTTATGTGTATTATTTCTATAAATGCTACTTGCATATAGCTAGGAGTCAACTATAAAATTGT
Organism: Nasonia vitripennis; assembly: GCF_009193385.2. Taxonomy (NCBI): domain Eukaryota; kingdom Metazoa; phylum Arthropoda; class Insecta; order Hymenoptera; family Pteromalidae; genus Nasonia; species Nasonia vitripennis. Next base: position 511,987 of record NW_022279729.1, read on the forward strand.
AGTTTCAACTGGCGTGAGAGATGCCAGTAAGCCAAAGTCTAGACTTTCGACCCTCGCATTCTGACGAAAAATGCCTTACTGTGGCCGCCATCTTGTCGTGGACCCTAATACTTTTGAGTTTAAGGAGCGACATCTTTTCCTCAGCGTGGGTCTTATGTGTATTATTTCTATAAATGCTATTGCATATAGCTAGGAGTCAACTATAAAATTGTAGTTTCAACTGGCGTGAGAGATGCCAGTAAGCCAAAGTCTAGACTTTCGACCTCGCATTCTGACGAAAAATGCCTTACTGTGGCCGCATCTTGTCGTGGACCCTAATACTTTTTGAGTTTAAGGAGCGACATCTTTTCCTCAGCGTGGGTCTTATGTGTATTATTTCTATAAATGCTACTTGCATATAGCTAGGAGTCAACTATAAAATTGTAGTTTCAACTGGCGTGAGAGATGCCAGTAAGCCAAAGTCTAGACCCTCGCATTCTGACGAAAAATGCCTTACTGTGGCCGCCATCTTGTCGTGGACCCTAATACTTTTGAGTTTAAGGAGCGACATCTTTTCCTCAGCGTGGGTCTTATGTGTATTATTTCTAATAAATGCTACTTGCAATAGCTAGGAGTCAACTATAAAATTGTAGTTTCACTGGCGTGGGAGATGCCAGTAAGCCAAAGTCTAGACTTTCGACCCTCGCATTCTGACGAAAAATGCCTTACTGTGGCCGCCATCTTGTCGTGGACCCTAATACTTTTGAGTTTAAGGAGCGACATCTTTTCCTCAGCGTGGGTCTTATGTGTATTATTTCTATAAATGCTACTTGCATATAGCTAGGAGTCAACTATAAAATTGTAGTTTCAACTGGCGTGAGGGATGCCAGTAAGCCAAAGTCTAGACTTTCGACCCTCGCATTCTGACGAAAAATGCCTTACTGTGGCCGCCATCTTGTCGTGGACCCTAATACTTTTGAGTTTAAGGAGCGACATCTTTTCCTCAGCGTGGGTCTTATGTGTATTATTTCTATAAATGCTACTTGCATATAGCTAGGAGTCAACTATAAAATTGTAGTTTCAACTGGCGTGAGAGATGCCAGTAAGCAAAGTCTAGACTTTCGACCCTCGCATTCTGACGAAAAATGCCTTACTGTGGCCGCCATCTTGTCGTGGACCCTAAATACTTTTGAGGTTAAGGAGCGACATCTTTTCCTCAGCGTGGGTCTTATGTGTATTATTTCTATAAATGCTACTTGCATATAGCTAGGAGTCAACTATAAAATTGTAGTTTCAACTGGCGTGAGAGATGCCAGTAAGCCAAAGTCTAGACTTTCGACCCTCGCATTCTGACGAAAAATGCCTTACTGTGGCCGCCATCTTGTCGTGGACCCTAAATACTTTGAGTTTAAGGAGCGACATCTTTTCTCTCAGCGTTGGGTCTTATGTGTATTTATTTCTATAAATGCTACTTGCATATAGCTAGGAGTCAACTATAAAAATTGTAGTTTCAACTGGCGTGAGGGAAGCCAGTAAGCCAAAGTCTAGACTTTCGACCCTCGCATTCTGACGAAAAATGCCTTACTGTGGCCGCCATCTTGTCGTGGACCCTAATACTTTTGAGTTTTAAGGAGCGATATCTTTTCCTCAGCGTGGGTCTTATGTGTATTATTTCTATAAATGCTACTTGCATATAGCTAGGAGTCAACTATAAAAATTGTAGTTTCAACTGGCGTGAGAGAATGCCAGTAAGCCAAAGTCTAGACTTTCGACCCTCGCATTCTGACGAAAAATGCCTTACTGTGGCCGCCATCTTGTCGTGGACCCTAATACTTTTGAGTTTTAAGGAGCGACATCTTTTCCTCAGGCGTGGGTCTTATGTGTATTATTTCTATAAATGCTACTTGCATTATAGCTAGGAGTCAACTATAAAATTGTAGTTTCAAACTGGCTGAAGAAGCCAGTAAGCAAAGTCTAGACTTTTCGACCTCGCATTCTGAAAATTATTGCTATAATTAATTGTAGTTTTCAACTGGGTGAGGAGCCAGTAACCAAAGTTAGACTTTCGACCCTCGCATTTACGAAAATCCTTCTGTGCGCCATCTGTCGTGGACCCTAATACTTTTGAGTTTAAGGAGCGACATCTTTTTCCTCAGCGTGGGTCTTATGTGTATTATTTCTATAAATGCTACTTGCATATAGCTAGGAGTCAACTATAAAATGTAGTTTCAACTGGCGTGAGAGATGCCAGTAAGCCAAAGTCTAGACTTCGACCCTCGCATTCTGACGAAAAATGCCTTATGTGGCCGCCATCTTGTCGTGGACCCTAATACTTTTGAGTTTAAGGAGCGACATCTTTTCCTCAGCGTGGGTTTATGTGTATTATTTCTATAAATGCTACTTGCATATAGCTAGGAGTCACTATAAATTGAGTTTCAACTGGCGTGAGAGATGCCAGTAAGCCAAAGTTAGACTTCGACCCTCGCATTCTGACGAAAAATGCTTACTGTGGCCGCCATCTTGTCGTGGACCCTAATACTTTTGAGTTTAAGGAGCGACATCTTTTCCTCAGCGTGGGTCTTATGTGTATTATTTCTATAAATGCTACTTTCATATAGCTAGGAGTCAACTATAAAATTGTAGTTTCAACTGGCGTGAGAGATGCCAGTAAGCAAAGTTAGACTTCGACCGCTTCGACAATGCTCTGGGCATCTGTCGTGGACCCTAATCTTGAGTTTAAGAGCCATCTTTTCTCAGCGTGGTCTTATGTGTATTTTTCTATAAATGCTACTTCATATAGCTAGGAGTCAACTATAAAATTGTAGTTTCAACTGGCGTGAGAGATGCCAGTAAGCCAAAAGTCAGACTTTCGACCCTCGCATTCTGACGAAAAATGCCTTACTGTGGCCGCCATCTTGTCGTGGACCCTAATACTTTTGAGTTTAAGGAGCGGACATCTTTTCCTCAGCGTGGGTCTTATGTGTATTATTTCTATAAATGCTACTTGCATATAGCTAGGAGTCAACTATAAAATTGTAGTTTCAACTGGCGTGAGAGATGCCAGTAAGCCAAAGTCTAGACCCTCGCATTCTGACGAAAAATGCCTTACTGTGGCCGCCATCTTGTCGTGGACCCTAATACTTTTGAGTTTAAGGAGCGACATCTTTTCCTCAGCGTGGGTCTTATGTGTATTATTTCTATAAATGCTACTTGCATATAGCTAGGAGTCAACTATAAAATTGTAGTTTCAACTGGCGTGAGAGATGCCAGTAAGCCAAAGTCTAGACTTTCGACCCTCGCATTCTGACGAAAAATGCCTTACTGTGGCCGCCATCTTGTCGTGGACCCTAATACTTTTGAGTTTAAGGAGCGACATCTTTTCCTCAGCGTGGGTCTTATGTGTATTATTTCTATAAATGCTACTTGCATATAGCTAGGAGTCAACTATAAAATTGTAGTTTCAAACTGGCGTGAGAGATGCCAGTAAGCCAAAGTCTAGACTTTCGACCTCGCATTCTGACGAAAAATGCCTTACTGTGGCCGCCATCTTGTCGTGGACCCTAATACTTTTGAGTTTAAGGAGCGACATCTTTCCTCAGCGTGGGTCTTATGTGTATTATTTCTATAAATGCTACTTGCATATAGCTAGGAGTCAACTATAAAAATTGTAGTTTCAACTGGCGTGAGAGATGCCAGTAAGCCAAAGTCTAGACTTTCGACCTCGCATTCTGACGAAAAATGCCTTACTGTGGCCGCCATCTTGTCGTGGACCCTAATACTTTTGAGTTTAAGGAGCGACATCTTTTCCTCAGCGTGGGTCTTATGTGTATTATTTCTATAAATGCTACTTGCATATAGCTAGGAGTCAACTATAAAATTGTAGTTTCAACTGGCGTGAGAGATGCCAGTAAGCCAAAGTCTAGACCCTCGCATTCTGACGAAAAATGCCTTACTGTGGCCGCCATCTTGTTCGTGGACCCTAATACTTTTGAGTTTAAGGAGCGACATCTTTTCCTCAGCGTGGGGTCTTATGTGTATTATTTCTATAAAATGCTACTTGCATATAGCTAGGAGTCAACTATAAAATTGTAGTTTCAACTGGCGTGGAGAAGATGCCAGTAAGCCAAAGTCTAGACTTCGACCCTCGCATTCTGACGAAAAAATGCCTTACTGTGGCCGCCATCTTGTCGTGGACCCAATACTTTTGAGTTTAAGGAGCGACATCTTTTCCTCAGCGTGGGTCTTATGTGTTTATTTTTATAAATGCTACTTGTAATATAGCTAGGAGTCAACTATAAAATTGTAGTTTCAACTGGCGTGAGGGAAGCCAGTAAGCCAAAGTCTAGACTTTCGACCCTCGCATTCTGACGAAAAATGCCTTACTGTGGCCGCCATCTTGTCGTGGACCCTAATACTTTTGAGTTTAAGGAGCGACATCTTTTCCTCAGCGTGGGTCTTATGTGTATTATTTCTATAAATGCTACTTGCATATAGCTAGGAGTCAACTATAAAATTGTAGTTTCAACTGGCGTGAGAGATGCCAGTAAGCCAAAGTCTAGACTTTCGACCCTCGCATTCTGACGAAAAATGCCTTACTGTGGCCGCCATCTTGTCGTGGACCCTAATACTTTTGAGTTTAAGGAGCGACATCTTTTCCTCAGCGTGGGTCTTATGTGTATTATTTCTATAAATGCTACTTGCATATAGCTAGGAGTCAACTATAAAATTGTAGTTTCAACTGGCGTGAGAGATGCCAGTAAGCCAAAGTCTAGACTTTCGACCCTCGCATTCTGACGAAAAATGCCTTACTGTGGCCGCCATCTTGTCGTGGACCCTAATACTTTTGAGTTTAAGGAGCGACATCTTTTCCTCAGCGTGGGTCTTATGTGTATTATTTTATAAATGCTACTTGCATATAGCTAGAGTCAACTATAAAATTGTAGTTTCAACTGGCGTGAGGGAAGCCAGTAAGCCAAAGTCTAGACTTTCGACCCTCGCATTCTGACGAAAAATGCCCTTACTGTGGCCGCCATCTTGTCGTGGACCCTAATACTTTTGAGTTTAAGGAGCGATCATCTTTTCCTCAGCGTGGGTCTTATGTTATTATTTCGTATAAATGCTACTTGCATATAGCTAGGAGTCAACCTATAAAATTGTAGTTTCAACTGGCGTAGAATGCCAGTAAGCCAAAGTCTAGACTTTCGACCCTCGCATTCTGACGAAAAATGCCTATCGTGGCCGCCATCTTGTCGTGGACCCTAATACTTTTGAGTTTAAGGAGCGACATCTTTTCCTCAGCGTGGGTCTTATGTGTATTATTCTTATAAATGCTACTTGCATATAGCTAGGAGTCAACTATAAAATTGTAGTTTCAACTGGCGTGAGGAAGCCAGTAAGCCAAAGTCTAGACTTTCGACCCTCGCATTCTGACGAAAAATGCCTTACTGTGGCCGCCATCTTGTCGTGGACCCTAATACTTTTGAGTTTAAGGGCGACATCTTTTCCTCAGCGTGGGTCTTATGTGTATTATTTCTATAAATGCTACTTGCATATAGCTAGGAGTCAACTATAAAATTGTAGTTTCAACTGGCGTGAGAGATGCCAGTAAGCCAAAGTCTAGACTTTCGACCCTCGCATTCTGACGAAAAATGCCTTACTGTGGCCGCCATCTTGTCGTGGACCCTAATACTTTTGAGTTTAAGGAGCGACATCTTTTCCTCAGCGTGGGTCTTATGTGTATTATTTCTATAAATGCTACTTGCATATAGCTAGGAGTCAATTAAAATTGTAGTTTCAACTGCGTGAGAGATGCCAGAGCCATCTAGACTTGATTCTGCCAGAAAATGCCTCAGAATGCGTGGATCTTGTACATATTATTTTTATAAAGCTACTTGAATTTAGCGAGGAGTCAACTATAAAATTGTAGTTGCAACTGGCGTGAGAGAAGCCAGTAAGCCAAAGTCTAGACTTTCGACCCTCGCATTCTGACGAAAAATGCCTTACTGTGGCCGCCATCTTGTCGTGGACCCTAATACTTTTGAGTTTAAGGAGCGACATCTTTTCCTCAGCGTGGGTCTTATGTGTATTATTTCTATAAATGCTACTTGCATATAGCTAGGAGTCAACTATAAAATTGTAGTTTCAACTGGCGTGAGAGATGCCAGTAAGCCAAAGTCTAGACTTTCGACCCTCGCATTCTGACGAAAAATGCCTTACTGTGGCCGCCATCTTGTCGTGGACCCTAATACTTTTGAGTTTAAGGAGCGACATCTTTTCCTCAGCGTGGGTCTTATGTGTATTATTTCTATAAATGCTACTTGCATATAGCTAGGAGTCAACTATAAAATTGTAGTTTCAACTGGCGTGAGAGATGCCAGTAAGCCAAAGTCTAGACTTTCGACCCTCGCATTCTGACGAAAAATGCCTTACTGTGGCCGCCATCTTGTCGTGGACCCTAATACTTTTGAGTTTAAGGAGCGACATCTTTTCCTCAGCGTGGGTCTTATGTGTATTATTTCTATAAATGCTACTTGCATATAGCTAGGAGTCAACTATAAAATTGTAGTTTCAACTGGCGTGAGAGATGCCAGTAAGCCAAAGTCTAGACTTTCGACCCTCGCATTCTGACGAAAAATGCCTTACTGTGGCCGCCATCTTGTCGTGGACCCTAATACTTTTGAGTTTAAGGAGCGACATCTTTTCCTCAGCGTGGGTCTTATGTGTATTATTTCTATAAATGCTACTTGCATATAGCTAGGAGTCAACTATAAAATTGTAGTTTCAACTGGCGTGAGAGATGCCAGTAAGCCAAAGTCTAGACTTTCGACCCTCGCATTCTGACGAAAAATGCCTTACTGTGGCCGCCATCTTGTCGTGGACCCTAATACTTTTGAGTTTAAGGAGCGACATCTTTTCCTCAGCGTGGGTCTTATGTGTATTATTTCTATAAATGCTACTTGCATATAGCTAGGAGTCAACTATAAAATTGTAGTTTCAACTGGCGTGAGAGATGCCAGTAAGCCAAAGTCTAGACTTTCGACCCTCGCATTCTGACGAAAAATGCCTTACTGTGGCCGCCATCTTGTCGTGGACCCTAATACTTTTGAGTTTAAGGAGCGACATCTTTTCCTCAGCGTGGGTCTTATGTGTATTATTTCTATAAATGCTACTTGCATATAGCTAGGAGTCAACTATAAAATTGTAGTTTCAACTGGCGTGAGAGAATGCCAGTAAGCCAAAGTCTAGACTTTCGACCCTCGCATTCTGACGAAAAATGCCTTACTGTGGCCGCCATCTTGTCGTGGACCCTAATACTTTTGAGTTTAAGGAGCGACATCTTTTCCTCAGCGTGGGTCTTATGTGTATTATTTCTATAAATGCTACTTGCATATAGCTAGGAGTCAACTATAAAATTGTAGTTTCAACTGGCGTGAGAGATGCCAGTAAGCCAAAGTCTAGACTTTCGACCCTCGCATTCTGACGAAAAATGCCTCAGAATGCGTGGATCTTGTACATATTATTTTTATAAAAGCTACTTGAATATAGCGAGGAGTCAACTATAAAATTGTAGTTGCAACTGGCGTGAGAGAATTGTAAGCCAAAGTCTAGACTTTCGACCCTCGCATTCTGACGAAAAATGCCTTACTGTGGCCGCCATCTTGTCGTGGACCCTAATACTTTTGAGTTTAAGGAGCGACATCTTTTCCTCAGCGTGGGTCTTATGTGTATTATTTCTATAAATGCTACTTGCATATAGCTAGGAGTCAACTATAAAATTGTAGTTTCAACTGGCGTGAGAGATGCCAGTAAGCCAAAGTCTAGACTTTCGACCCTCGCATTCTGACGAAAAATGCCTTACTGTGGCCGCCATCTTGTCGTGGACCCTAATACTTTTGAGTTTAAGGAGCGACATCTTTTCCTCAGCGTGGGTCTTATGTGTATTATTTCTATAAATGCTACTTGCATATAGCTAGGAGTCAACTATAAAATTGTAGTTTCAACTGGCGTGAGAGATGCCAGTAAGCCAAAGTCTAGACTTTCGACCCTCGCATTCTGACGAAAAATGCCTTACTGTGGCCGCCATCTTGTCGTGGACCCTAATACTTTTGAGTTTAAGGAGCGACATCTTTTCCTCAGCGTGGGTCTTATGTGTATTATTTCTATAAATGCTACTTGCATATAGCTAGGAGTCAACTATAAAATTGTAGTTTCAACTGGCGTGAGAGATGCCAGTAAGCCAAAGTCTAGACTTTCGACCCTCGCATTCTGACGAAAAATGCCTTACTGTGGCCGCCATCTTGTCGTGGACCCTAATACTTTTGAGTTTAAGGAGCGACATCTTTTCCTCAGCGTGGGTCTTATGTGTATTATTTCTATAAATGCTACTTGCATATAGCTAGGAGTCAACTATAAAATTGTAGTTTCAACTGGCGTGAGAGATGCCAGTAAGCCAAAGTCTAGACTTTCGACCCTCGCATTCTGACGAAAAATGCCTTACTGTGGCCGCCATCTTGTCGTGGACCCTAATACTTTTGAGTTTAAGGAGCGACATCTTTTCCTCAGCGTGGGTCTTATGTGTATTATTTCTATAAATGCTACTTGCATATAGCTAGGAGTCAACTATAAAATTGTAGTTTCAACTGGCGTGAGAGATGCCAGTAAGCCAAAGTCTAGACTTTCGACCCTCGCATTCTGACGAAAAATGCCTTACTGTGGCCGCCATCTTGTCGTGGACCCTAATACTTTTGAGTTTAAGGAGCGACATCTTTTCCTCAGCGTGGGTCTTATGTGTATTATTTCTATAAATGCTACTTGCATATAGCTAGGAGTCAACTATAAAATTGTAGTTTCAACTGGCGTGAGAGAAGCCAGTAAGCCAAAGTCTAGACTTTCGACCCTCGCATTCTGACGAAAAATGCCTTACTGTGGCCGCCATCTTGTCGTGGACCCTAATACTTTTGAGTTTAAGGGCGACATCTTTTCCTCAGCGTGGGTCTTATGTGTATTATTTCTATAAATGCTACTTGCATATAGCTAGGAGTCAACTATAAAATTGTAGTTTCAACTGGCGTGAGAGAAGCCAGTAAGCCAAAGTCTAGACTTTCGACCCTCGCATTCTGACGAAAAATGCCTTACTGTGGCCGCCATCTTGTCGTGGACCCTAATACTTTTGAGTTTAAGGAGCGACATCTTTTCCTCAGCGTGGGTCTTATGTGTTTATTATTCTATAAAAGCAACTTGCATATAGCTAGGAGTCAACTATAAAATTGTAGTTTCAACTGGCGTGAGAGATGCCAGTAAGCCAAAGTCTAGACTTTCGACCCTCGCATTCTGACGAAAAATGCCTCAGAATGCGTGGATCTTGTACATATTATTTTTTATAAAAGCTACTTGAATTAGCTAGGAGTCAACTATAAAATTGTAGTTGCAACTGGCGTGAGAGAATTTTGTAAGCCAAAGTCTAGACTTTCGACCCTCGCATTCTGACGAAAAATGCCTTACTGTGGCCGCCATCTTGTCGTGGACCCTAATACTTTTGAGTTTAAGGAGCGACATCTTTTCCTCAGCGTGGGTCTTATGTGTATTATTTCTATAAATGCTACTTGCATATAGCTAGGAGTCAACTATAAAAATTGTAGTTTCAACTGGCGTGAGAGATGCCAGTAAGCCAAAGTCTAGACTTTCGACCCTCGCATTCTGCCAGAAAATGCCTCAGAATGCGTGGATCTTGTACATATTATTTTTATAAAAGCTACTTGAATTTAGCGAGGAGTCAACTATAAAATTGTAGTTGCAACTGGCGTGAGAGAATTTTGTAAGCCAAAGTCTAGACTTTCGACCCTCGCATTCTGACGAAAAATGCCTTACTGTGGCCGCCATCTTGTCGTGGACCCTAATACTTTTGAGTTTAAGGAGCGACATCTTCCTCAGCGTGGGTCTTATGTGTATTATTTCTATAAATGCTACTTCTGCATATAGCTAGGAGTCAACTAGTACCCTCAGGAAGCCTAACTGGCGTGAGAGATGCCAGTAAGCCAAAGTCTAGACTTTCGACCCTCGCATTCTGACGAAAATGCCTTACTGTGGCCGCCATCTTGTCGTGGACCCTAATACTTTTGAGTTTAAGGAGCGACATCTTTCCTCAGCGGCCCGCGTATTATTTCTATAAATGGTACTTGCATATAGCTAGAGTCAACTAACTGGCGAGAGATGCCAGTAAGCCAAAGTCTAGATCTCTGACCCCGCATTCTGCCGAAAATGCCTCAGAATGCGTGGATCTTGTACATATTATTTTATAAAAGCTACTTGAATTTAGCGAGGAGTCAACTATAAAATTCAGTTACAACTGGCGTGAGATGCCAGTAGTTTCAAGGTCTGTGACTTTCGACCTCGCATTCTGACGAAAATGCCTTACTGTGGCCGCCATCTTGTCGTGACCCCAGAGTTTAAGGAGCGACATCTTTCCCTCAGCGTGGGTCTTATGTGTATTATTTCTATAAATGGTACTTGCATATAGCTAGGAGTCAACTATAAATTGTAGTTCTTAACTGGCGTGAGATGCCAGTAAGCCAAAGTCTAGACTTTCGACCCTCGCATCTGACGAAAATTTTACCAGCATTCAGGACCCTAATACTTTTGGAGTTTAAGGAGCGACATCTTTTCCTCAGCGTGGGTCTATGTGTATTATTTCTATAAATGCTACTTGCATATAGCTAGAGTCAACTATAAAATTGTAGTTTCAACTGGCGTGAGAGCGCTGCGTTCAGACTTCGACTTCGCATTCTGACGAAAAAATGCCTTTACTGTGGCTGCCATCTTGTCGTGGACCCTAATACTTTGAGTTTAAGGAGCGACATCTTTTCCTCAGCGCGGGTCTTATGTGTATTATTTCTATAAATGCTACTTGCATATAGCGAGGAGTCAACTATAAAATTGTAGTTGCAACTGGCGTGAGAGAATTTTGTAAGCCAAAGTCTAGACTTTCGACCCTCGCATTCTGACGAAAAATGCCTTACTGTGGCCGCCATCTTGTCGTGGACCCTAATACTTTTGAGTTTAAGGAGCGACATCTTTTCCTCAGCGTGGGTCTTATGTGTATTATTTCTATTAAATGCTACTTGCATATAGCTAGAGTCAACTATAAAATTGTAGTTTCAACTGGCGTGAGAGATGCCAGTAAGCCAAAGTCTAGACTTTCGACCCTTCGCATTCTGCGCAGAAAATGCCTCAGAATGCCGGGGATCTTGTATAAATTATTTTAAAAAGCTACTTGAATTAGCTAGGAGTCAACTATAAAATTGTAGTTGCAACTGGCGTGGAGAGATTTTGTAAGCCAAAGTCTAACTTTCGACCCTCGCATTCTGACGAAAAATGCCTTACTGTGGCCGCCATCTTGTCGTGGACCCTAATACTTTTGAGTTTAAGGAGCGACATCTTTTCCTCAGCGTGGTCTTATGTGTATTATTTCTATAAAAGCTACTTGCATATAGCTAGGAGTCAACTATAAAATTGTAGTTTCAACTGGCGTGAGGGAACAGTAAGCCAAAGTCTAGACTTTCGACCCTCGCATTCTGACGAAAAATGCCTTACTGTGGCCGCCATCTTGTCGTGGACCCTAATACTTTTGAGTTTAAGGAGCGACATCTTTTCCTCAGCGTGGGTCTTATGTGTATTATTTATAAATGCTACTTGCATATAGCTAGGAGTCAACTATAAAATTGTAGTTTCAACTGGCGTGAGAGATGCCAGTAAGCCAAAGTCTAGACTTTCGACCCTCGCATTCTGACGAAAAATGCCTTACTGTGGCCGCCATCTTGTCGTGGACCCTAATACTTTTGAGTTAAGGAGCGACATCTTTTCCTCAGCGTGGGTCTTATGTGTATTATTTTTATAAAAGCAACTTGCATATAGCTAGGAGTCAACTATAAAATTGTAGTTTCAACTGGCGTGAGGATGCCAGTAAGCCAAAGTCTAGACTTTCGACCTCGCATTCTGCCAGAAAATGCCTCAGAATGCGTGGATCTTTACATATTATTTTTTATAAAAGCTACTTGAATTTAGCGAGAGTCAACTATAAAATTGTAGTTGCAACTGGCGTGAGAGAATTTTGTAAGCCAAAGTCTAGACTTTCGACCCTCGCATTCTGACGAAAAAATGCCTTACTGTGGCCGCCATCTTGTCGTGGACCCTAATACTTTTGAGTTTAAGGAGCGACATCTTTTCCTCAGCGTGGGTCGTTATGTGTATTATTTCTATAAATGCCTTGTATATAGCTAGGAGTCAACTATAAAATTGTAGTTACAACTGGCGTGAGAGATGCCAGTAAGCCAAAGTCTAGACTTTCGACCCTCGCATTCTGACGAAAAAATGCCTTACTGTGGCCGCCATCTTGTCGTGGACCCTAATACTTTTGAGTTTAAGGAGCGACATCTTTTCCTCAGCGTGGGTTTATGTTATTATTCTATAAATGCTACTTGCATATAGCTAGGAGTCAACTATAAAATTGTAGTTTCAAGGCGTGAGAGAAGCCAGTAAGCCAAAGTCTAGACTTTCGACCCTCGCATTCTGACGAAAAATGCCTTACTGTGGCCGCCATCTTGTCGTGGACCCTAATACTTTTGAGTTTAAGGAGCGACATCTTTTCCTCAGCGTGGGTCTTATGTGTATTATTATTTATAAATGCTACTTGCATATAGCTAGGAGTCAACTATAAAATTGTATTCAACTGGCGTGAGAGATGCCAGTAAGCCAAAGTCTAGATTCGACCTCGCATTCTGACGAAAAATGCCTTACTGTGCCGCCATCTCTGTCGTGGACCCTAATACTTTTGAGTTTAAGGAGCGACATCTTTTCCTCAGCGTGGGTCTTATGTGTATTATTATTATAAAAAGCAACTTGTATATAGCTAGGAGTCAACTATAAAATTGTAGTTACAACTGGCGTGAGAGATGCCAGTAAGCCAAAGTCTAGACTTTCGACCCTCGCATTCTGCCAGAAAATGCCTCAGAATGCGTGGATCTTGTACATATATTTTTATAAAAAGCTACTTGAATTTAGCGAGGAGTCAACTATAAAATTGTAGTTGCAACTGGCGTGAGAGAATTTTGTAAGCAAAGTCTAGACTTCGACCCTCGCATTCTGACGAAAAATGCCTTACTGTGGCCGCCATCTTGTCGTGGACCCTAATACTTTTGAGTTAAAGAGCGACATCTTTTCCTCAGCGTGGGTCTTATGTGTATTATTTCTATAAATGCTACTTGAATATACTAGGAGTCAACTATAAAATTGTAGTTTCAACTGCGTGAGAGGATGCCAGTAAGCCAAAGTCTAGACTTTCGACCCTCGCATTCTGACAAAAATGCTTACTGTGGCCGCCATCTTGTCGTGGACCCTAATACTTTTGAGTTTAAGAGCGACATCTTTTTCCTCAGCGTGGGTCTTATGTGTATTATTATTTATAAAAGCTACTTGCATATAGCTAGGAGTCAACTATAAAATGTAGTTACAACTGGCGTGAGAGATGCCAGTAAGCAAAGTCTAGACTTTCGACCCTCGCATTCTGACGAAAAATGCCTTTACTGTGGCCGCCATCTTGTCGTGGACCCCTAATACTTTTGAGTTTAAGGAGCGACACTTTTCCTCAGCGTGGGTCTTATGTGTATTTATTTTATAAAAAGCAACTTGCATATAGCTAGGAGTCAACTATAAAATTGTAGTACAACTGGCGTGAGAGATGCCAGTAAGCCAAAGTCTAGACTTTCGACCCTCGCATTCTGACGAAAAATGCCTTACTGTGGCCGCCATCTTGTCGTGGACCCTAATACTTTTGAGTTTAAGGAGCGACATCTTTCCTCAGCGTGGGTCTTATGTGTATTATTATTATAAAAGCTACTTGTATATAGCTAGAGTCAACTATAAAATTGTAGTTTCAACTGGCGTGAGAGATGCCAGTAAGCCAAAGTCTAGACTTTCGACCCTCGCATTCTGACGAAAAAATGCCTTACTGTGGCCGCCATCTTGTCGTGGACCCTAATACTTTTGAGTTTAAGGGGCGACATCTTTTCCTCAGCGTGGGTCTTATGTGTATTATTTCTATAAATGCTACTTGATATAGCTAGGAGTCAACTATAAAATTGTAGTTTCAACTGGCGTGAGGAAGCCAGTAAGCCAAAGTCTAGACTTTCGACCCTCGCATTCTGACGAAAAATGCCTTACTGTGGCCGCCATCTTGTCGTGGACCCTAATACTTTTGAGTTTAAGGAGCGACATCTTTTCCTCAGCGTGGTCTTATGTGTAATTCTATAAATGCTACTTGCATATAGCTAGGAGTCAACTATAAAATTGTAGTTTCAACTGGCGTGAGAGATGCCAGTAAGCCAAAGTCTAGACTTTCGACCCTCGCATTCTGACGAAAAATGCCTTACTGTGGCCGCCATCTTGTCGTGGACCCTAATACTTTTGAGTTTAAGGAGCGACATCTTTTCCTCAGCGTGGGTCTTATGTGTATTATTTCTATAAATGCAACTTGCATATAGCTAGGAGTCAACTATAAAATTGTAGTTTCAACTGGCGTGAGAGATGCCAGTAAGCCAAAGTCTAGACTTTCGACCTCGCATTCTGCCAAAAAATGCCTCAGAATGCGGATCTTGTACATATATATTTTTTATAAAAGCTACTTGAATTTAGCGAGGAGTCAACTATAAAATTGTAGTTGCAACTGGCGTGAGAGAATTTTGTAAGCCAAAGTCTAGACTTTCGACCCTCGCATTCTGACGAAAAATGCCTTACTGTGGCCGCCATCTTGTCGTGGACCCTAATACTTTTGAGTTTAAGGAGCGACATCTTTTCCTCAGCGTGGGTCTTATGTGTATTATTCTATATAATGCTACTTGCATATAGCTAGGAGTCAACTATAAAATTGTAGTTTCAACTGGCGTGAGAGATGCCAGTAAGCAAAAGTCTAGACTTTCGACCTCGCATTCTGACGAAAAATGCCTTACTGTGGCCCCATCTTGTCGTGGACCCTAATACTTTTGAGTTTAAGGGCGACATCTTTTCCTCAGCGTGGGTCTTATGTGTATTATTTCTATAAATGCTACTTGCATATAGCTAGGAGTCAACTATAAAATTGTAGTTTTCAACTGGCGTGAGAGAAGCCAGTAAGCCAAAGTCTAGACTTTCGACCCTCGCATTCTGACGAAAAATGCCTTACTGTGCCGCCATCTTGTCGTGGACCCTAATACTTTGAGTTTAAGGAGCGACATCTTTTCCTCAGCGTGGTCTTATGTGTATATATTATAAAAGCTACTTGTATATAGCTAGGAGTCAACTATAAAATTGTAGTTTCAACTGGCGTGAGAGATGCCAGTAAGCCAAAGTCTAGACTTTCGACCCTCATTCTGACAAAATGCCTTACTGTGGCCGCCATCTTGTCGTGGACCCTAATACTTTTGAGTTTAAGGAGCGACATCTTTTCCTCAGCGTGGGTCTTATGTGTATTATTATTATAAAAGCAACTTGTATATAGCTAGGAGTCAACTATAAAATTGTAGTTTCAACTGGCGTGAGAGATGCCAGTAAGCCAAAGTCTAGACTTTCGACCCTCGCATTCTGCCAGAAAATGCCTCAGAATGCGTGGATCTTGTACATATTATTTTTATAAAAGCTACTTGAATTTAGCGAGGAGTCAACTATAAAATTGTAGTTGCAACTGGCGTGAGAGAATTTTGTAAGCCAAAGTCTAGACTTTCGACCCTCGCATTCTGACGAAAAATGCCTTACTGTGGCCGCCATCTTGTCGTGGACCCTAATACTTTTGAGTTTAAGGAGCGACATCTTTTCCTCAGCGTGGGTCTTATGTGTATTATTTCTATAAAATGCTACTTGCATATAGCTAGGAGTCAACTATAAAATTGTAGTTACAACTGGCGTGAGAGATGCCAGTAAGCCAAAGTCTAGACTTTCGACCCTCGCATTCTGACGAAAAATGCCTTACTGTGGCCGCCATCTTGTCGTGGACCCTAATACTTTTGAGTTTAAGGAGCGACATCTTTTCCTCAGCGTGGGTCTTATGTGTATTATTATTATAAAAGCAACTTGTATATAGCTAGGAGTCAACTATAAAATTGTAGTTACAACTGGCGTGAGAGATGCCAGTAAGCCAAAGTCTAGACTTTCGACCCTCGCATTCTGACGAAAAATGCCTTACTGTGGCCGCCATCTTGTCGTGGACCCTAATACTTTTGAGTTTAAGGAGCGACATCTTTTCCTCAGCGTGGGTCTTATGTGTATTATTTTTATAAAAGCTACTTGTATATAGCTAGGAGTCAACTATAAAATTGTAGTTTCAACTGGCGTGAGAGATGCCAGTAAGCCAAAGTCTAGACTTTCGACCCTCGCATTCTGACGAAAAATGCCTTACTGTGGCCGCCATCTTGTCGTGGACCCTAATACTTTTGAGTTTAAGGAGCGACATCTTTTCCTCAGCGTGGGTCTTATGTGTATTATTTTATAAAAGCAACTTGTATATAGCTAGGAGTCAACTATAAAATTGTAGTTACAACTGGCGTGAGAGATGCCAGTAAGCCAAAGTCTAGACTTTCGACCCTCGCATTCTGCCAGAAAATGCCTCAGAATGCGTGGATCTTGTACATATTATTTTTATAAAAGCTACTTGAATTTAGCGAGGAGTCAACTATAAAATTGTAGTTGCAACTGGCGTGAGAGAATTTTGTAAGCCAAAGTCTAGACTTTCGACCCTCGCATTCTGACGAAAAATGCCTTACTGTGGCCGCCATCTTGTCGTGGACCCTAATACTTTTGAGTTTAAGGAGCGACATCTTTTCCTCAGCGTGGGTCTTATGTGTATTATTTCTATAAATGCTACTTGCATATAGCTAGGAGTCAACTATAAAATTGTAGTTTCAACTGGCGTGAGAGATGCCAGTAAGCCAAAGTCTAGACTTTCGACCCTCGCATTCTGACGAAAAATGCCTTACTGTGGCCGCCATCTTGTCGTGGACCCTAATACTTTTGAGTTTAAGGAGCGACATCTTTTCCTCAGCGTGGGTCTTATGTGTATTATTTCTATAAATGCAACTTGCATATAGCTAGGAGTCAACTATAAAATTGTAGTTTCAACTGGCGTGAGAGAAGCCAGTAAGCCAAAGTCTAGACTTTCGACCCTCGCATTCTGACGAAAAATGCCTTACTGTGGCCGCCATCTTGTCGTGGACCCTAATACTTTTGAGTTTAAGGAGCGACATCTTTTCCTCAGCGTGGGTCTTATGTGTATTATTATTATAAAAGCTACTTGCATATAGCTAGGAGTCAACTATAAAATTGTAGTTTCAACTGGCGTGAGAGATGCCAGTAAGCCAAAGTCTAGACTTTCGACCCTCGCATTCTGACGAAAAATGCCTTACTGTGGCCGCCATCTTGTCGTGGACCCTAATACTTTTGAGTTTAAGGAGCGACATCTTTTCCTCAGCGTGGGTCTTATGTGTATTATTATTATAAAAGCAACTTGTATATAGCTAGGAGTCAACTATAAAATTGTAGTTACAACTGGCGTGAGAGATGCCAGTAAGCCAAAGTCTAGACTTTCGACCCTCGCATTCTGCCAGAAAATGCCTCAGAATGCGTGGATCTTGTACATATTATTTTTATAAAAGCTACTTGAATTTAGCGAGGAGTCAACTATAAAATTGTAGTTGCAACTGGCGTGAGAGAATTTTGTAAGCCAAAGTCTAGACTTTCGACCCTCGCATTCTGACGAAAAATGCCTTACTGTGGCCGCCATCTTGTCGTGACCCTAATACTTTTGAGTTTAAGGAGCGACATCTTTTCCTCAGCGTGGTCTTATGTGTATTATTTTTATAAAAGCTACTTGCATATAGCTAGGAGTCAACTATAAAATTGTAGTTACAACTGGCGTGAGAGATGCCAGTAAGCCAAAGTCTAGACTTTCGACCCTCGCATTCTGACGAAAAATGCCTTACTGTGGCCGCCATCTTGTCGTGGACCCTAATACTTTTGAGTTTAAGGAGCGACATCTTTTCCTCAGCGTGGGTCTTATGTGTATTATTTTATAAAAGCTACTTGTATATAGCTAGGAGTCAACTATAAAATTGTAGTTACAACTGGCGTGAGAGATGCCAGTAAGCCAAAGTCTAGACTTTCGACCCTCGCATTCTGACGAAAAATGCCTTACTGTGGCCGCCATCTTGTCGTGGACCCTAATACTTTTGAGTTTAAGGAGCGACATCTTTTCCTCAGCGTGGGTCTTATGTGTATTATTTTATAAAAGCTACTTGTATATAGCTAGGAGTCAACTATAAAATTGTAGTTACAACTGGCGTGAGAGATGCCAGTAAGCCAAAGTCTAGACTTTCGACCCTCGCATTCTGACGAAAAATGCCTTACTGTGGCCGCCATCTTGTCGTGGACCCTAATACTTTTGAGTTTAAGGAGCGACATCTTTTCCTCAGCGTGGGTCTTATGTGTATTATTTTTATAAAAGCAACTTGTATATAGCTAGGAGTCAACTATAAAATTGTAGTTACAACTGGCGTGAGAGATGCCAGTAAGCCAAAGTCTAGACTTTCGACCCTCGCATTCTGCCAGAAAATGCCTCAGAATGCGTGGATCTTGTACATATTATTTTTATAAAAGCTACTTGAATTTAGCGAGGAGTCAACTATAAAATTGTAGTTGCAACTGGCGTGAGAGAATTTTGTAAGCCAAAGTCTAGACTTTCGACCCTCGCATTCTGACGAAAAATGCCTTACTGTGGCCGCCATCTTGTCGTGGACCCTAATACTTTTGAGTTTAAGGAGCGACATCTTTTCCTCAGCGTGGGTCTTATGTGTATTATTTCTATAAATGCTACTTGCATATAGCTAGGAGTCAACTATAAAATTGTAGTTTCAACTGGCGTGAGAGATGCCAGTAAGCCAAAGTCTAGACTTTCGACCCTCGCATTCTGCCAGAAAATGCCTCAGAATGCGTGGATCTTGTACATATTATTTTTATAAAAGCTACTTGAATTAGCGAGGAGTCAACTATAAAATTGTAGTTGCAACTGGCGTGAGAGATTTTGTAAGCCAAAGTCTAGACTTTCGACCCTCGCATTCTGACGAAAAATGCCTTACTGTGGCCGCCATCTTGTCGTGGACCCTAATACTTTTGAGTTTAAGGAGCGACATCTTTTCCTCAGCGTGGGTCTTATGTGTATTATTTTTATAAAAGCTACTTGTATATAGCTAGGAGTCAACTATAAAATTGTAGTTTCAACTGGCGTGAGAGATGCCAGTAAGCCAAAGTCTAGACTTTCGACCCTCGCATTCTGACGAAAAATGCCTTACTGTGGCCGCCATCTTGTCGTGGACCCTAATACTTTTGAGTTTAAGGAGCGACATCTTTTCCTCAGCGTGGGTCTTATGTGTATTATTTCTAAAAGCTACTTGCATATAGCTAGGAGTCAACTATAAAATTGTAGTTTCAACTGGCGTGAGAGATGCCAGTAAGCCAAAGTCTAGACTTTCGACCCTCGCATTCTGACGAAAAATGCCTTACTGTGGCCGCCATCTTGTCGTGGACCCTAATACTTTTGAGTTTAAGGAGCGACATCTTTTCCTCAGCGTGGGTCTTATGTGTATTATTTCTATAAATGCTACTTGCATATAGCTAGGAGTCAACTATAAAATTGTAGTTTCAACTGGCGTGAGAGATGCCAGTAAGCCAAAGTCTAGACTTTCGACCCTCGCATTCTGACGAAAAATGCCTTACTGTGCCGCCATCTTGTCGTGGACCCTAATACTTTTGAGTTTAAGGAGCGACATCTTTTCCTCAGCGTGGGTCTTATGTGTATTATTTCTATAAATGCTACTTGTATATAGCTAGGAGTCAACTATAAAATTGTAGTTACAACTGGCGTGAGAGATGCCAGTAAGCCAAAGTCTAGACTTTCGACCCTCGCATTCTGACGAAAAATGCCTCAGAATGCGTGGATCTTGTACATATTATTTTTATAAAAGCTACTTGAATTTAGCGAGGAGTCAACTATAAAATTGTAGTTGCAACTGGCGTGAGAGAATTTTGTAAGCCAAAGTCTAGACTTTCGACCCTCGCATTCTGACGAAAAATGCCTTACTGTGGCCGCCATCTTGTCGTGGACCCTAATACTTTTGAGTTTAAGGAGCGACATCTTTTCCTCAGCGTGGGTCTTATGTGTATTATTTCTATAAATGCTACTTGTATATAGCTAGGAGTCAACTATAAAATTGTAGTTACAACTGGCGTGAGAGATGCCAGTAAGCCAAAGTCTAGACTTTCGACCCTCGCATTCTGACGAAAAATGCCTTACTGTGGCCGCCATCTTGTCGTGGACCCTAATACTTTTGAGTTTAAGGAGCGACATCTTTTCCTCAGCGTGGGTCTTATGTGTATTATTTTATAAAAGCTACTTGCATATAGCTAGGAGTCAACTATAAAATTGTAGTTTCAACTGGCGTGAGAGATGCCAGTAAGCCAAAGTCTAGACTTTCGACCCTCGCATTCTGACGAAAAATGCCTTACTGTGGCCGCCATCTTGTCGTGGACCCTAATACTTTTGAGTTTAAGGAGCGACATCTTTTCCTCAGCGTGGGTCTTATGTGTATTATTATTTATAAAAGCAACTTGTATATAGCTAGGAGTCAACTATAAAATTGTAGTTTCAACTGGCGTGAGAGATGCCAGTAAGCCAAAGTCTAGACTTTCGACCCTCGCATTCTGACGAAAAATGCCTTACTGTGGCCGCCATCTTGTCGTGGACCCTAATACTTTTGAGTTTAAGGAGCGACATCTTTTCCTCAGCGTGGGTCTTATGTGTATTATTTTTATAAAAGCAACTTGCATATAGCTAGGAGTCAACTATAAAATTGTAGTTTCAACTGGCGTGAGAGATGCCAGTAAGCCAAAGTCTAGACTTTCGACCCTCGCATTCTGCCAGAAAATGCCTCAGAATGCGTGGATCTTGTACATATTATTTTTATAAAAGCTACTTGAATTTAGCGAGGAGTCAACTATAAAATTGTAGTTGCAACTGGCGTGAGAGAATTTTGTAAGCCAAAGTCTAGACTTTCGACCCTCGCATTCTGACGAAAAATGCCTTACTGTGGCCGCCATCTTGTCGTGGACCCTAATACTTTTGAGTTTAAGGAGCGACATCTTTTCCTCAGCGTGGGTCTTATGTGTATTATTTCTATAAAAGCTACTTGCATATAGCTAGGAGTCAACTATAAAATTGTAGTTTCAACTGGCGTGAGAGATGCCAGTAAGCCAAAGTCTAGACTTTCGACCCTCGCATTCTGCCAGAAAATGCCTCAGAATGCGTGGATCTTGTACATATTATTTTTATAAAAGCTACTTGAATTTAGCGAGGAGTCAACTATAAAATTGTAGTTGCAACTGGCGTGAGAGAATTTTGTAAGCCAAAGTCTAGACTTTCGACCCTCGCATTCTGACGAAAAATGCCTTACTGTGGCCGCCATCTTGTCGTGGACCCTAATACTTTTGAGTTTAAGGAGCGACATCTTTTCCTCAGCGTGGGTCTTATGTGTATTATTTCTATAAAAGCTACTTGCATATAGCTAGGAGTCAACTATAAAATTGTAGTTACAACTGGCGTGAGAGATGCCAGTAAGCCAAAGTCTAGACTTTCGACCCTCGCATTCTGACGAAAAATGCCTTACTGTGGCCGCCATCTTGTCGTGGACCCTAATACTTTTGAGTTTAAGGAGCGACATCTTTTCCTCAGCGTGGGTCTTATGTGTATTATTTTTATAAAAGCAACTTGTATATAGCTAGGAGTCAACTATAAAATTGTAGTTTCAACTGGCGTGAGAGATGCCAGTAAGCCAAAGTCTAGACTTTCGACCCTCGCATTCTGACGAAAAATGCCTTACTGTGGCCGCCATCTTTCCTCAGCGTGGGTCTTATGTGTATTATTTCTATAAATGCTACTTGCATATAGCTAGGAGTCAACTATAAAATTGTAGTTTCAACTGGCGTGAGAGAAGCCAGTAAGCCAAAGTCTAGACTTTCGACCCTCGCATTCTGACGAAAAATGCCTTACTGTGGCCGCCATCTTGTCGTGGACCCTAATACTTTTGAGTTTAAGGAGCGACATCTTTTCCTCAGCGTGGGTCTTATGTGTATTATTTCTATAAATGCTACTTGCATATAGCTAGGAGTCAACTATAAAATTGTAGTTTCAACTGGCGTGAGAGATGCCAGTAAGCCAAAGTCTAGACTTTCGACCCTCGCATTCTGACGAAAAATGCCTTACTGTGGCCGCCATCTTGTCGTGGACCCTAATACTTTTGAGTTTAAGGAGCGACATCTTTTCCTCAGCGTGGGTCTTATGTGTATTATTTCTATAAATGCTACTTGCATATAGCTAGGAGTCAACTATAAAATTGTAGTTTCAACTGGCGTGAGAGATGCCAGTAAGCCAAAGTCTAGACTTTCGACCCTCGCATTCTGCCAGAAAATGCCTCAGAATGCGTGGATCTTGTACATATTATTTTTATAAAAGCTACTTGAATTTAGCGAGGAGTCAACTATAAAATTGTAGTTGCAACTGGCGTGAGAGAATTTTGTAAGCCAAAGTCTAGACTTTCGACCCTCGCATTCTGACGAAAAATGCCTTACTGTGGCCGCCATCTTGTCGTGGACCCTAATACTTTTGAGTTTAAGGAGCGACATCTTTTCCTCAGCGTGGGTCTTATGTGTATTATTTTATAAATGCTACTTGCATATAGCTAGGAGTCAACTATAAAATTGTAGTTACAACTGGCGTGAGAGATGCCAGTAAGCCAAAGTCTAGACTTTCGACCCTCGCATTCTGACGAAAAATGCCTTACTGTGGCCGCCATCTTGTCGTGGACCCTAATACTTTTGAGTTTAAGGAGCGACATCTTTTCCTCAGCGTGGGTCTTATGTGTATTATTTCTATAAATGCTACTTGCATATAGCTAGGAGTCAACTATAAAATTGTAGTTTCAACTGGCGTGAGAGAAGCCAGTAAGCCAAAGTCTAGACTTTCGACCCTCGCATTCTGACGAAAAATGCCTTACTGTGGCCGCCATCTTGTCGTGGACCCTAATACTTTTGAGTTTAAGGAGCGACATCTTTTCCTCAGCGTGGGTCTTATGTGTATTATTTCTATAAATGCTACTTGCATATAGCTAGGAGTCAACTATAAAATTGTAGTTTCAACTGGCGTGAGGGAAGCCAGTAAGCCAAAGTCTAGACTTTCGACCCTCGCATTCTGACGAAAAATGCCTTACTGTGGCCGCCATCTTGTCGTGGACCCTAATACTTTTGAGTTTAAGGAGCGACATCTTTTCCTCAGCGTGGGTCTTATGTGTATTATTATTATAAAAGCTACTTGTATATAGCTAGGAGTCAACTATAAAATTGTAGTTACAACTGGCGTGAGAGATGCCAGTAAGCCAAAGTCTAGACTTTCGACCCTCGCATTCTGACGAAAAATGCCTTACTGTGGCCGCCATCTTGTCGTGGACCCTAATACTTTTGAGTTTAAGGAGCGACATCTTTTCCTCAGCGTGGGTCTTATGTGTATTATTTTATAAAAGCAACTTGTATATAGCTAGGAGTCAACTATAAAATTGTAGTTACAACTGGCGTGAGAGATGCCAGTAAGCCAAAGTCTAGACTTTCGACCCTCGCATTCTGCCAGAAAATGCCTCAGAATGCGTGGATCTTGTACATATTATTTTTATAAAAGCTACTTGAATTTAGCGAGGAGTCAACTATAAAATTGTAGTTGCAACTGGCGTGAGAGAATTTTGTAAGCCAAAGTCTAGACTTTCGACCCTCGCATTCTGACGAAAAATGCCTTACTGTGGCCGCCATCTTGTCGTGGACCCTAATACTTTTGAGTTTAAGGAGCGACATCTTTTCCTCAGCGTGGGTCTTATGTGTATTATTTCTATAAATGCAACTTGTATATAGCTAGGAGTCAACTATAAAATTGTAGTTTCAACTGGCGTGAGAGATGCCAGTAAGCCAAAGTCTAGACTTTCGACCCTCGCATTCTGCCAGAAAATGCCTCAGAATGCGTGGATCTTGTACATATTATTTTTATAAAAGCTACTTGAATTTAGCGAGGAGTCAACTATAAAATTGTAGTTGCAACTGGCGTGAGAGAATTTTGTAAGCCAAAGTCTAGACTTTCGACCCTCGCATTCTGACGAAAAATGCCTTACTGTGGCCGCCATCTTGTCGTGGACCCTAATACTTTTGAGTTTAAGGAGCGACATCTTTTCCTCAGCGTGGGTCTTATGTGTATTATTTCTATAAATGCTACTTGCATATAGCTAGGAGTCAACTATAAAATTGTAGTTGCAACTGGCGTGAGAGAATTTTGTAAGCCAAAGTCTAGACTTTCGACCCTCGCATTCTGACGAAAAATGCCTTACTGTGGCCGCCATCTTGTCGTGGACCCTAATACTTTTGAGTTTAAGGAGCGACATCTTTTCCTCAGCGTGGGTCTTATGTGTATTATTTCTATAAATGCTACTTGCATATAGCTAGGAGTCAACTATAAAATTGTAGTTTCAACTGGCGTGAGAGATGCCAGTAAGCCAAAGTCTAGACTTTCGACCCTCGCATTCTGACGAAAAATGCCTTACTGTGGCCGCCATCTTGTCGTGGACCCTAATACTTTTGAGTTTAAGGAGCGACATCTTTTCCTCAGCGTGGGTCTTATGTGTATTATTTCTATAAATGCTACTTGCATATAGCTAGGAGTCAACTATAAAATTGTAGTTTCAACTGGCGTGAGAGATGCCAGTAAGCCAAAGTCTAGACTTTCGACCCTCGCATTCTGACGAAAAATGCCTTACTGTGGCCGCCATCTTGTCGTGGACCCTAATACTTTTGAGTTTACGACATCTTTTCCTCAGCGTGGGTCTTATGTGTATTATATAAAGCTACTTGAATATAGCTAGGAGTCAACTATAAAATTGTAGTTGCAACTGGCGTGAGAGATGCCAGTAAGCCAAAGTCTAGACTTTCGACCCTCGCATTCTGACGAAAAATGCCTTACTGTGGCCGCCATCTTGTCGTGGACCCTAATACTTTTGAGTTTAAGGAGCGACATCTTTTCCTCAGCGTGGGTCTTATGTGTATTATTTCTATAAATGCAACTTGTATATAGCTAGGAGTCAACTATAAAATTGTAGTTTCAACTGGCGTGAGAGATGCCAGTAAGCCAAAGTCTAGACTTTCGACCCTCGCATTCTGCCAGAAAATGCCTCAGAATGCGTGGATCTTGTACATATTATTTTTATAAAAGCTACTTGAATTTAGCGAGGAGTCAACTATAAAATTGTAGTTGCAACTGGCGTGAGAGAATTTTGTAAGCCAAAGTCTAGACTTTCGACCCTCGCATTCTGACGAAAAATGCCTTACTGTGGCCGCCATCTTGTCGTGGACCCTAATACTTTTGAGTTTAAGGAGCGACATCTTTTCCTCAGCGTGGGTCTTATGTGTATTATTTCTATAAAGCAACTTGCATATAGCTAGGAGTCAACTATAAAATTGTAGTTTACAACTGGCGTGAGAGATGCCAGTAAGCCAAAGTCTAGACTTTCGACCCTCGCATTCTGACGAAAAATGCCTTACTGTGGCCGCCATCTTGGACCCTAATACTTTTGAGTTTAAGGAGCGACATCTTTTCCTCAGCGTGGGTCTTATGTGTATTATAAAAGCTACTTGCATATAGCTAGGAGTCAACTATAAAATTGTAGTTTCAACTGGCGTGAGAGAGCCAGTAAGCCAAAGTCTAGACTTTCGACCCTCGCATTCTGACGAAAAATGCCTTACTGTGGCCGCCATCTTGTCGTGGACCCTAATACTTTTGAGTTTAAGGAGCGACATCTTTTCCTCAGCGTGGGTCTTATGTGTATTATTTCTATAAATGCAACTTGCATATAGCTAGGAGTCAACTATAAAATTGTAGTTTCAACTGGCGTGAGAGATGCCAGTAAGCCAAAGTCTAGACTTTCGACCCTCGCATTCTGACGAAAAATGCCTTACTGTGGCCGCCATCTTGTCGTGGACCCTAATACTTTTGAGTTTAAGGAGCGACATCTTTTCCTCAGCGTGGGTCTTATGTGTATTATTTTTATAAAAGCTACTTGCATATAGCTAGGAGTCAACTATAAAATTGTAGTTACAACTGGCGTGAGAGATGCCAGTAAGCCAAAGTCTAGACTTTCGACCCTCGCATTCTGACGAAAAATGCCTTACTGTGGCCGCCATCTTGTCGTGGACCCTAATACTTTTGAGTTTAAGGAGCGACATCTTTTCCTCAGCGTGGGTCTTATGTGTATTATTATTATAAAAGCAACTTGTATATAGCTAGGAGTCAACTATAAAATTGTAGTTACAACTGGCGTGAGAGATGCCAGTAAGCCAAAGTCTAGACTTTCGACCCTCGCATTCTGCCAGAAAATGCCTCAGAATGCGTGGATCTTGTACATATTATTTTTATAAAAGCTACTTGATTTAGCGAGGAGTCAACTATAAAATTGTAGTTGCAACTGGCGTGAGAGAATTTTGTAAGCCAAAGTCTAGACTTTCGACCCTCGCATTCTGACGAAAAATGCCTTACTGTGGCCGCCATCTTGTCGTGGACCCTAATACTTTTGAGTTTAAGGAGCGACATCTTTTCCTCAGCGTGGGTCTTATGTGTATTATTTCTATAAATGCAACTTGTATATAGCTAGGAGTCAACTATAAAATTGTAGTTTCAACTGGCGTGAGAGATGCCAGTAAGCCAAAGTCTAGACTTTCGACCCTCGCATTCTGCCAGAAAATGCCTCAGAATGCGTGGATCTTGTACATATTATTTTTATAAAAGCTACTTGAATTTAGCGAGGAGTCAACTATAAAATTGTAGTTGCAACTGGCGTGAGAGAATTTTGTAAGCCAAAGTCTAGACTTTCGACCCTCGCATTCTGACGAAAAATGCCTTACTGTGGCCGCCATCTTGTCGTGGACCCTAATACTTTTGAGTTTAAGGAGCGACATCTTTTCCTCAGCGTGGGTCTTAAGTGTATTATTTCTATAAAAGCAACTTGTATATAGCTAGGAGTCAACTATAAAATTGTAGTTACAACTGGCGTGAGAGATGCCAGTAAGCCAAAGTCTAGACTTTCGACCCTCGCATTCTGACGAAAAATGCCTTACTGTGGCCGCCATCTTGTCGTGGACCCTAATACTTTTGAGTTTAAGGAGCGACATCTTTTCCTCAGCGTGGGTCTTATGTGTATTATTTTTATAAAAGCTACTTGCATATAGCTAGGAGTCAACTATAAAATTGTAGTTTCAACTGGCGTGAGAGATGCCAGTAAGCCAAAGTCTAGACTTTCGACCCTCGCATTCTGACGAAAAATGCCTTACTGTGGCCGCCATCTTGTCGTGGACCCTAATACTTTTGAGTTTAAGGAGCGACATCTTTTCCTCAGCGTGGGTCTTATGTGTATTATTTCTATAAATGCTACTTGCATATAGCTAGGAGTCAACTATAAAATTGTAGTTTCAACTGGCGTGAGAGATGCCAGTAAGCCAAAGTCTAGACTTTCGACCCTCGCATTCTGACGAAAAATGCCTTACTGTGGCCGCCATCTTGTCGTGGACCCTAATACTTTTGAGTTTAAGGAGCGACATCTTTTCCTCAGCGTGGGTCTTATGTGTATTATTATTATAAAAGCAACTTGTATATAGCTAGGAGTCAACTATAAAATTGTAGTTTCAACTGGCGTGAGAGATGCCAGTAAGCCAAAGTCTAGACTTTCGACCCTCGCATTCTGACGAAAAATGCCTTACTGTGGCCGCCATCTTGTCGTGGACCCTAATACTTTTGAGTTTAAGGAGCGACATCTTTTCCTCAGCGTGGGTCTTATGTGTATTATTTTATAAAAGCAACTTGTATATAGCTAGGAGTCAACTATAAAATTGTAGTTACAACTGGCGTGAGAGATGCCAGTAAGCCAAAGTCTAGACTTTCGACCCTCGCATTCTGCCAGAAAATGCCTCAGAATGCGTGGATCTTGTACATATTATTTTTATAAAAGCTACTTGAATTTAGCGAGGAGTCAACTATAAAATTGTAGTTGCAACTGGCGTGAGAGAATTTTGTAAGCCAAAGTCTAGACTTTCGACCCTCGCATTCTGACGAAAAATGCCTTACTGTGGCCGCCATCTTGTCGTGGACCCTAATACTTTTGAGTTTAAGGAGCGACATCTTTTCCTCAGCGTGGGTCTTATGTGTATTATTTCTATAAATGCTACTTGTATATAGCTAGGAGTCAACTATAAAATTGTAGTTTCAACTGGCGTGAGAGATGCCAGTAAGCCAAAGTCTAGACTTTCGACCCTCGCATTCTGCCAGAAAATGCCTCAGAATGCGTGGATCTTGTACATATTATTTTTATAAAAGCTACTTGAATTTAGCGAGGAGTCAACTATAAAATTGTAGTTGCAACTGGCGTGAGAGAATTTTGTAAGCCAAAGTCTAGACTTTCGACCCTCGCATTCTGACGAAAAATGCCTTACTGTGGCCGCCATCTTGTCGTGGACCCTAATACTTTTGAGTTTAAGGAGCGACATCTTTTCCTCAGCGTGGGTCTTATGTGTATTATTTTATAAAAGCTACTTGAATATAGCTAGGAGTCAACTATAAAATTGTAGTTTCAACTGGCGTGAGAGATGCCAGTAAGCCAAAGTCTAGACTTTCGACCCTCGCATTCTGACGAAAAATGCCTTACTGTGGCCGCCATCTTGTCGTGGACCCTAATACTTTTGAGTTTAAGGAGCGACATCTTTTCCTCAGCGTGGGTCTTATGTGTATTATTTCTATAAATGCTACTTGCATATAGCTAGGAGTCAACTATAAAATTGTAGTTTCAACTGGCGTGAGAGATGCCAGTAAGCCAAAGTCTAGACTTTCGACCCTCGCATTCTGACGAAAAATGCCTTACTGTGGCCGCCATCTTGTCGTGGACCCTAATACTTTTGAGTTTAAGGAGCGACATCTTTTCCTCAGCGTGGGTCTTATGTGTATTATTTTATAAAAGCTACTTGTATATAGCTAGGAGTCAACTATAAAATTGTAGTTACAACTGGCGTGAGAGATGCCAGTAAGCCAAAGTCTAGACTTTCGACCCTCGCATTCTGACGAAAAATGCCTTACTGTGGCCGCCATCTTGTCGTGGACCCTAATACTTTTGAGTTTAAGGAGCGACATCTTTTCCTCAGCGTGGGTCTTATGTGTATTATTTTATAAAAGCAACTTGTATATAGCTAGGAGTCAACTATAAAATTGTAGTTACAACTGGCGTGAGAGATGCCAGTAAGCCAAAGTCTAGACTTTCGACCCTCGCATTCTGCCAGAAAATGCCTCAGAATGCGTGGATCTTGTACATATTATTTTTATAAAAGCTACTTGAATTTAGCGAGGAGTCAACTATAAAATTGTAGTTGCAACTGGCGTGAGAGAATTTTGTAAGCCAAAGTCTAGACTTTCGACCCTCGCATTCTGACGAAAAATGCCTTACTGTGGCCGCCATCTTGTCGTGGACCCTAATACTTTTGAGTTTAAGGAGCGACATCTTTTCCTCAGCGTGGATCGTAAGTGTATTATTTTTATAAAAGCAACTTGTATATAGCTAGGAGTCAACTATAAAATTGTAGTTACAACTGGCGTGAGAGATGCCAGTAAGCCAAAGTCTAGACTTTCGACCCTCGCATTCTGACGAAAAATGCCTTACTGTGGCCGCCATCTTGTCGTGGACCCTAATACTTTTGAGTTTAAGGAGCGACATCTTTTCCTCAGCGTGGGTCTTATGTGTATTATTTCTATAAATGCTACTTGCATATAGCTAGGAGTCAACTATAAAATTGTAGTTTCAACTGGCGTGAGAGAAGCCAGTAAGCCAAAGTCTAGACTTTCGACCCTCGCATTCTGACGAAAAATGCCTTACTGTGGCCGCCATCTTGTCGTGGACCCTAATACTTTTGAGTTTAAGGAGCGACATCTTTTCCTCAGCGTGGGTCTTATGTGTATTATTTCTATAAATGCTACTTGCATATAGCTAGGAGTCAACTATAAAATTGTAGTTTCAACTGGCGTGAGAGATGCCAGTAAGCCAAAGTCTAGACTTTCGACCCTCGCATTCTGACGAAAAATGCCTTACTGTGGCCGCCATCTTGTCGTGGACCCTAATACTTTTGAGTTTAAGGAGCGACATCTTTTCCTCAGCGTGGGTCTTATGTGTATTATTTCTATAAATGCTACTTGCATATAGCTAGGAGTCAACTATAAAATTGTAGTTTCAACTGGCGTGAGAGATGCCAGTAAGCCAAAGTCTAGACTTTCGACCCTCGCATTCTGCCAGAAAATGCCTCAGAATGCGTGGATCTTGTACATATTATTTTTATAAAAGCTACTTGAATTTAGCGAGGAGTCAACTATAAAATTGTAGTTGCAACTGGCGTGAGAGAATTTTGTAAGCCAAAGTCTAGACTTTCGACCCTCGCATTCTGACGAAAAATGCCTTACTGTGGCCGCCATCTTGTCGTGGACCCTAATACTTTTGAGTTTAAGGAGCGACATCTTTTCCTCAGCGTGGGTCTTATGTGTATTATTTCTATAAAAGCTACTTGCATATAGCTAGGAGTCAACTATAAAATTGTAGTTACAACTGGCGTGAGAGATGCCAGTAAGCCAAAGTCTAGACTTTCGACCCTCGCATTCTGACGAAAAATGCCTTACTGTGGCCGCCATCTTGTCGTGGACCCTAATACTTTTGAGTTTAAGGAGCGACATCTTTTCCTCAGCGTGGGTCTTATGTGTATTATTTCTATAAATGCTACTTGCATATAGCTAGGAGTCAACTATAAAATTGTAGTTTCAACTGGCGTGAGGGAAGCCAGTAAGCCAAAGTCTAGACTTTCGACCCTCGCATTCTGACGAAAAATGCCTTACTGTGCCGCCATCTTGTCGTGGACCCTAATACTTTGAGTTTAAGGAGCGACATCTTTTCCTCAGCGTGGGTCTTATGTGTATTATTATTATAAAAGCAACTTGTATATAGCTAGGAGTCAACTATAAAATTGTAGTTACAACTGGCGTGAGAGATGCCAGTAAGCCAAAGTCTAGACTTTCGACCCTCGCATTCTGACGAAAAATGCCTTACTGTGGCCGCCATCTTGTCGTGGACCCTAATACTTTTGAGTTTAAGGAGCGACATCTTTTCCTCAGCGTGGGTCTTATGTGTATTATTTTATAAAAGCAACTTGTATATAGCTAGGAGTCAACTATAAAATTGTAGTTACAACTGGCGTGAGAGATGCCAGTAAGCCAAAGTCTAGACTTTCGACCCTCGCATTCTGCCAGAAAATGCCTCAGAATGCGTGGATCTTGTACATATTATTTTTATAAAAGCTACTTGAATTTAGCGAGGAGTCAACTATAAAATTGTAGTTGCAACTGGCGTGAGAGAATTTTGTAAGCCAAAGTCTAGACTTTCGACCCTCGCATTCTGACGAAAAATGCCTTACTGTGGCCGCCATCTTGTCGTGGACCCTAATACTTTTGAGTTTAAGGAGCGACATCTTTTCCTCAGCGTGGGTCTTATGTGTATTATTTTTATAAAAGCAACTTGTATATAGCTAGGAGTCAACTATAAAATTGTAGTTACAACTGGCGTGAGAGATGCCAGTAAGCCAAAGTCTAGACTTTCGACCCTCGCATTCTGCCAGAAAATGCCTCAGAATGCGTGGATCTTGTACATATTATTTTTATAAAAGCTACTTGAATTTAGCGAGGAGTCAACTATAAAATTGTAGTTGCAACTGGCGTGAGAGAATTTTGTAAGCCAAAGTCTAGACTTTCGACCCTCGCATTCTGACGAAAAATGCCTTACTGTGGCCGCCATCTTGTCGTGGACCCTAATACTTTTGAGTTTAAGGAGCGACATCTTTTCCTCAGCGTGGATCTTATGTGTATTATTTTTATAAAAGCTACTTGAATTTAGCGAGGAGTCAACTATAAAATTGTAGTTGCAACTGGCGTGAGAGAAGCCAGTAAGCCAAAGTCTAGACTTTCGACCCTCGCATTCTGACGAAAAATGCCTTACTGTGGCCGCCATCTTGTCGTGGACCCTAATACTTTTGAGTTTAAGGAGCGACATCTTTTCCTCAGCGTGGATCGTAAGTGTATTATTTTTATAAAAGCAACTTGTATATAGCTAGGAGTCAACTATAAAATTGTAGTTACAACTGGCGTGAGAGATGCCAGTAAGCCAAAGTCTAGACTTTCGACCCTCGCATTCTGACGAAAAATGCCTTACTGTGGCCGCCATCTTGTCGTGGACCCTAATACTTTTGAGTTTAAGGAGCGACATCTTTTCCTCAGCGTGGGTCTTATGTGTATTATTTCTATAAATGCTACTTGCATATAGCTAGGAGTCAACTATAAAATTGTAGTTTCAACTGGCGTGAGGGAAGCCAGTAAGCCAAAGTCTAGACTTTCGACCCTCGCATTCTGCCAAAAATGCCTCAGAATGCGTGGATCTTGTACATATTATTTTTATAAAAGCTACTTGAATTTAGCGAGGAGTCAACTATAAAATTGTAGTTGCAACTGGCGTGAGAGAATTTTGTAAGCCAAAGTCTAGACTTTCGACCCTCGCATTCTGACGAAAAATGCCTTACTGTGGCCGCCATCTTGTCGTGGACCCTAATACTTTTGAGTTTAAGGAGCGACATCTTTTCCTCAGCGTGGGTCTAAGTGTATTATTTTATAAAAGAACTTGTATATAGCTAGGAGTCAACTATAAAATTGTAGTTACAACTGGCGTGAGAGATGCCAGTAAGCCAAAGTCTAGACTTTCGACCCTCGCATTCTGCCAGAAAATGCCTCAGAATGCGTGGATCTTGTACATATTATTTTTATAAAAGCTACTTGAATTTAGCGAGGAGTCAACTATAAAATTGTAGTTGCAACTGGCGTGAGAGAATTTTGTAAGCCAAAGTCTAGACTTTCGACCCTCGCATTCTGACGAAAAATGCCTTACTGTGGCCGCCATCTTGTCGTGGACCCTAATACTTTTGAGTTTAAGGAGCGACATCTTTTCCTCAGCGTGGGTCTTATGTGTATTATTTCTATAAATGCTACTTGCATATAGCTAGGAGTCAACTATAAAATTGTAGTTTCAACTGGCGTGAGAGATGCCAGTAAGCCAAAGTCTAGACTTTCGACCCTCGCATTCTGCAGAAAATGCCTCAGAATGCGTGGATCTTGTACATATTATTTTATATAAAGCTACTTGAATTTAGCGAGGAGTCAACTATAAAATTGTAGTTGCAACTGGCGTGAGAGAATTTGTAAGCCAAAGTCTAGACTTTCGACCCTCGCATTCTGACGAAAAATGCCTTACTGTGGCCGCCATCTGTCGTGGACCCTAATACTTTTGAGTTTAAGGAGCGACATCTTTTCCTCAGCGTGGATCGTATGTGTATTATTTTTATAAAAGCAACTTGTATATAGCTAGGAGTCAACTATAAAATTGTAGTTACAACTGGCGTGAGAGATGCCAGTAAGCCAAAGTCTAGACTTTCGACCTCGCATTCTGACGAAAAATGCCTTACTGTGGCCGCCATCTTGTCGTGGACCCTAATACTTTTGAGTTTAAGGAGCGACATCTTTTCCTCAGCGTGGATCGTATGTGTATTATTTCTTATAAAAAGCAACTTGTATATAGCTAGGAGTCAACTATAAAAATTGTAGTTACAACTGGCGTGAGAGATGCCAGTAAGCCAAAGTCTAGACTTTCGACCCTCGCATTCTGACGAAAAATGCCTTACTGTGGCCGCCATCTTGTCGTGGACCCTAATACTTTGAGTTTAAGGAGCGACATCTTTTTCCTCAGCGTGGGTCTTATGTGTATTATTTCTATAAATGCTACTTGCATATAGCTAGGAGTCAACTATAAAATTGTAGTTTAACTGGCGTGAGAGATGCCAGTAAGCCAAAGTCTAGACTTTCGACCCTCGCATTCTGACGAAAAATGCCTTACTGTGGCCGCCATCTTGTCGTGGACCCTAATACTTTTGAGTTTAAGGAGCGACATCTTTTCCTCAGCGTGGGTCTTATGTGTATTATTTCTATAAATGCTACTTGCATATAGCTAGGAGTCAACTATAAAATTGTAGTTTCAACTGGCGTGAGAGATGCCAGTAAGCCAAAGTCTAGACTTTCGACCTTCGCATTCTGACGAAAAATGCCTTACTGTGGCCGCCATCTTGTCGTGGACCCTAATACTTTTGAGTTTAAGGAGCGACATCTTTTCCTCAGCGTGGGTCTTATGTGTATTATTTTCTATAAAGGTACTTGCATATAGCTAGGAGTCAACTATAAAATTGTAGTTTCAACTGGCGTGAGAGATGCCAGTAAGCCAAAGTCTAGACTTTCGACCCTCGCATTCTGCCAGAAAATGCCTCAGAATGCGTGGATCTTGTACATATTATTTTTATAAAAGCTACTTGAATTTAGCGAGGAGTCAACTATAAAATTGTAGTTGCAACTGGCGTGAGAGAATTTTGTAAGCCAAAGTCTAGACTTTCGACCCTCGCATTCTGACGAAAAATGCCTTACTGTGGCCGCCATCTTGTCGTGGACCCTAATACTTTTGAGTTTAAGGAGCGACATCTTTTCCTCAGCGTGGGTCTTAAGTGTATTATTTTTATAAAAGCTACTTGTATATAGCTAGGAGTCAACTATAAAATTGTAGTTACAACTGGCGTGAGAGATGCCAGTAAGCCAAAGTCTAGACTTTCGACCCTCGCATTCTGACGAAAATGCCTTACTGTGGCCGCCATCTTGTCGTGGACCCTAATACTTTTGAGTTTAAGGGCGACATCTTTTCCTCAGCGTGGGTCTTATGTGTATTATTTCTATAAATGCTACTTGCAATATAGCTAGGAGTCAACTATAAATTGTAGTTCAACTGGCGTGAGAGATGCCAGTAAGCCAAAGTCTAGACTTTCGACCCTCGCATTCTGACGAAAAAATGCCTTACTGTGGCCCATCTGTCGTGGACCCTAATACTTTTGAGTTTTAAGGGCGACATCTTTTCCTCAGCGTGGTCTTATGTGTATTATTTCTATAAAATGCTACTTGCATATAGCTAGGAGTCAACTATAAAATTGTAGTTTCAACTGGCGTGAGGAGAGCAGTAAGCCAAAGTCTAGACTTTCGACCCTCGCATTCTGACGAAAATGCCTTACTGTGGCCGCCATCTTGTCGTGGACCCTAATACTTTTGAGTTTAAGGAGCGACATCTTTTCCTCAGCGTGGGTCTTATGTGTATTATTTTATAAAAGAACTTGTATATAGCTAGGAGTCAACTATAAAATTGTAGTTTCAACTGGCGTGAGAGATGCCAGTAAGCCAAAGTCTAGACTTTCGACCCTCGCATTCTGACGAAAAATGCCTTACTGTGGCCGCCATCTTGTCGTGGACCCTAATACTTTTGAGTTTAAGGAGCGACATCTTTCCTCAGCGTGGGTCTTATGTGTATTATTTCTTATAAATGCAACTTGTATATAGCTAGGAGTCAACTATAAAATTGTAGTTACAACTGGCGTGAGAGATGCCAGTAAGCCAAAGTCTAGACTTTCGACCCTCGCATTCTGCCAGAAAATGCCTCAGATGCGTGGATCTTGTACATATTATTTTTATAAAAGCTACTTGAATTTAGCGAGGAGTCAACTATAAATTGTAGTTGCAACTGGCGTGAGAGAATTTTGTAAGCCAAAGTCTAGACTTTCGACCCTCGCATTCTGACGAAAAATGCCTTACTGTGGCCGCCATCTTGTCGTGGACCCTAATACTTTTGAGTTTAAGGAGCGACATCTTTTCCTCAGCGTGGGTCTTATGTGTATTATTTTTCTATAAATGCTACTTGCATATAGCTAGGAGTCAACTATAAAAATTGTAGTTACAACTGGCGTGAGAGATGCCAGTAAGCCAAAGTCTAGACTTTCGACCCTCGCATTCTGACGAAAAATGCCTTACTGTGGCCGCCATCTTGTCCGTGGACCCTAATACTTTTGAGTTTTAAGGAGCGACATCTTTTCCTCAGCGTGGTCTTATGTGTATTATTTTTATAAAAGCAACTTGCATATAGCTAGGAGTCAACTATAAAATTGTAGTTTCAACTGGCGTGAGAGATGCCAGTAAGCCAAAGTCTAGACTTTCGACCCTCGCATTCTGACGAAAAATGCCTTACTGTGGCCGCCATCTTTGTCGTGGACCCTAATACTTTTGAGTTTAAGGGCGACATCTTTTCCTCAGCGTGGGTCTTATGTGTATTATTATTAAAAGCACTTGTATATAGCTAGGAGTCAACTATAAAATTGTAGTTGCAACTGGCGTGAGAGATGCCAGTAAAGCCAAAGTCTAGACTTTCGAACCTCGCATTCTGACGAAAAATGCCTTACTGTGGCCGCCATCTTGTCGTGGACCCTAATACTTTTGAGTTTAAGGAGCGACATCTTTTCCTCAGCGTGGTCTTATGTGTATTATTTATAAAAGCAACTTGTATATAGCTAGGAGTCAACTATAAAATTGTAGTTACAACTGGCGTGAGAGATGCCAGTAAGCCAAAGTCTAGACTTTCGACCCTCGCATTCTGACGAAAATGCCTTACTGTGGCCGCCATCTTGTCGTGGACCCTAATACTTTTGAGTTTAAGGAGCGACATCTTTTCCTCAGCGTGGGTCTTATGTATTATTTTTATAAAGCACTTGTATATAGCTAGGAGTCAACTATAAAATTGTAGTTACAACTGGCGTGAGAGATGCCAGTAAGCCAAAGTCTAGACTTTCGACCCTCGCATTCTGCCAGAAAATGCCTCAGAATGCGTGGATCTTGTACATATTATTTTATAAAAGCTACTTGAATTTAGCGAGGAGGTCAACTATAAAATTGTAGTTGCAACTGGCGTGAGAGAATTTTGTAAGCCAAAGTCTAGACTTTTCGACCCTCGCATTCTGACGAAAAATGCCTTACTGTGGCCGCCATCTTGTCGTGGACCCTAATACTTTTGAGTTTAAGGAGCGACATCTTTTCCTCAGCGTGGGTCTTATGTGTATTATTATTATAAAAGCAACTTGTATATAGCTAGGAGTCAACTATAAAATTGTAGTTACAATCTGGCGTGAGAGATGCCAGTAAGCCAAAGTCTAGACTTTCGACCCTCGCATTCTGCCAGAAATGCCTCAGAATGCGTGGATCTTGTATCATATTATTTTTATAAAAGCTACTTGAAATTTAGCGAGGAGTCAACTATAAAATTGTAGTTGCAACTGGCGTGAGAGAATTTTGTAAAGCCAAAGTCTAGACTTTCGACCCTCGCATTCTGAACGAAAAATGCCTTACTGTGGCCGCCATCTGTCGTGACCCTAATTACTTTGAGTTAAGGAGCGACATCTTTTCTCAGCGTGGATCGTAGTGTAATTTTATATAAAAAGCAACTTGTATATAGCTAGGAGTCAACTAATAAAATTGTAGTTACAACTGCGTGATGAGATGCCAGTAAGCCAAAGTCTAGACTTTCGACCCTCGCATTCTGCCAGAATGCCCTCAGAAATGCGTGGATCTTGTAATATTATTTTTATAAAAGGCTACTTGAATTTAGCGAGGAGTCAACTATAAAATTGTAGTTGCAACTGCGTGAGAGAAATTTGTAAGCCAAAGTCTAGACTTTTGGACCCTCGCATTCTGACGAAAAATGCCTTACTGTGGCCGCCATCTTGTCGTGGACCCAATTACTTTTGAGTTTAAGGAGCGACATCTTTTCCCTCAGCGTGGGTCTTATGTGTATTAATTATTATAAAAGCAACTTGTATATAGCTGGAGTCAACTATAAAATTGTAGTTACAACTGGCGTGAGAGATGCCAGTAAGCCAAAGTCTAGACTTTCGACCCTCGCATTCTGCCAGAAAATGCCTCAGAATGCGTGGATCTTGTACATATTATTTTATATAAAAGCTAACTTGAATTTAG
The DNA here is from genome assembly GCF_009193385.2 of Nasonia vitripennis. Lineage (NCBI taxonomy): Eukaryota > Metazoa > Arthropoda > Insecta > Hymenoptera > Pteromalidae > Nasonia > Nasonia vitripennis. The sequence goes on from NW_022279729.1 coordinate 550,115, forward strand.
CGAGGAGTCAACTATAAAATTGTAGTTGCAACTGGCGTGAGAGAATTTTGTAAGCCAAAGTCTAGACTTTCGACCCTCGCATTCTGACGAAAAATGCCTTACTGTGGCCGCCATCTTGTCGTGGACCCTAATACTTTTGAGTTTAAGGAGCGACATCTTTTCCTCAGCGTGGGTCTTATGTGTATTATTTCTATAATGCTACTTGCATATAGCTAGGAGTCAACTATAAAATTGTAGTTACAACTGGCGTGAGAGATGCCAGTAAGCCAAAGTCTAGACTTTCGACCCTCGCATTCTGACGAAAAATGCCTTACTGTGGCCGCCATCTTGTCGTGGACCCTAATACTTTTGAGTTTAAGGAGCGACATCTTTTCCTCAGCGTGGGTCTTATGTGTATTATTTTTATAAAAGCTACTTGCATTAGCTAGGAGTCAACTATAAAATTGTAGTTTCAACTGGCGTGAGAGATGCCAGTAAGCCAAAGTCTAGACTTTCGACCCTCGCATTCTGACGAAAAAATGCCTTACTGTGGCCGCCATCTTGTCGTGGACCCTAATACTTTTGAGTTTAAGGAGCGACATCTTTTCCTCAGCGTGGGTCTTATGTGTATTATTATTATAAAAGCAACTTGTATATAGCTAGGAGTCAACTATAAAATTGTAGTTTCAACTGGCGTGAGAGATGCCAGTAAGCCAAAGTCTAGACTTTCGACCCTCGCATTCTGCCAGAAAATGCCTCAGAATGCGTGGATCTTGTACATATTATTTTATAAAAGCACTTGAATTTAGCGAGGAGTCAACTATAAATTGTAGTTGCAACTGGCGTGAGAGAATTTTGTAAGCCAAAGTCTAGACTTTCGACCCTCGCATTCTGACGAAAAATGCCTTACTGTGGCCGCCATCTTGTCGTGGACCCTAATACTTTTGAGTTTAAGGAGCGACATCTTTTCCTCAGCGTGGGTCTTAAGTGTATTATTTTATAAAGCAACTTGTATATAGCTAGGAGTCAACTATAAAATTGTAGTTACAACTGGCGTGAGAGATGCCAGTAAGCCAAAGTCTAGACTTTCGACCCTCGCATTCTGCCAGAAAAATGCCTAGAATGCGTGGATCTTGTACATTATTTTTTATAAAAGCTACTTGAATTAGCGAGGAGTCAACTATAAAATTGTAGTTTGCAACTGGCGTGAGAGAATTTTGTAAGCCAAAGTCTAGACTTTCGACCCTCGCATTCTGACGAAAAATGCCTTACTGTGGCCGCCATCTTGTCGTGGACCCTAATACTTTTGAGTTTAAGGAGCGACATCTTTTCCTCAGCGTGGGTCTTATGTGTATTATTTTATAAAAAGCTACTTGCATATAGCTAGGAGTCAACTATAAAATTGTAGTTTCAACTGGCGTGAGAGATGCCAGTAAGCCAAAGTCTAGACTTTCGACCCTCGCATTCTGCCAGAAAATGCCTCAGAATGCGTGGATCTTTACATATTATTTTTATAAAAGCTACTTGAATTTAGCGAGGAGTCAACTATAAAATTGTAGTTGCAACTGGCGTGAGAGAATTTTGTAAGCCAAAGTCTAGACTTTCGACCCTCGCATTCTGACGAAAAATGCCTTACTGTGGCCGCCATCTTGTCGTGGACCCTAATACTTTTGAGTTTAAGGAGCGACATCTTTTCCTCAGCGTGGGTCTTATGTGTATTATTTTATAAAAGCAACTTGTATATAGCTAGGAGTCAACTATAAAATTGTAGTTACAACTGGCGTGAGAGATGCCAGTAAGCCAAAGTCTAGACTTTCGACCCTCGCATTCTGCCAGAAAATGCCTCAGAATGCGTGGATCTTGTACATTTATTTTTATAAAGCTACTTGAATTTAGCGAGGAGTCAACTATAAAATTGTAGTTGCAACTGGCGTGAGAGAATTTTGTAAGCCAAAGTCTAGACTTTCGACCCTCGCATTCTGACGAAAAAATGCCTTACTGTGGCCGCCATCTTGTCGTGGACCCTAATACTTTTGAGTTTAAGGAGCGACATCTTTTCCTCAGCGTGGGTCTTATGTGTATTATTTTTATAAATGCTACTTGCATATAGCTAGGAGTCAACTATAAAATTGTAGTTACAACTGGCGTGAGAGATGCCAGTAAGCCAAAGTCTAGACTTTCGACCCTCGCATTCTGACGAAAAATGCCTTACTGTGGCCGCCATCTTGTCGTGGACCCTAATACTTTTGAGTTTAAGGAGCGACATCTTTTCCTCAGCGTGGGTCTTATTGTATTATTATTATAAAAGCAACTTGATATAGCTAGGAGTCAACTATAAAATTGTAGTTACAACTGGCGTGAGAGATGCCAGTAAGCCAAAGTCTAGACTTTCGACCCTCGCATTCTGACGAAAAAATGCCTTACTGTGGCCGCCATCTTGTCGTGGACCCTAATACTTTTGAGTTTAAGGAGCGACATCTTTTCCTCAGCGTGGGTCTTATGTGTATTATTTTTATAAAGCAACTTGTATATAGCTAGGAGTCAACTATAAAATTGTAGTTACAACTGGCGTGAGAGATGCCAGTAAGCCAAAGTCTAGACTTTCGACCCTCGCATTCTGCCAGAAAATGCCTCAGAATGCGTGGATCTTGTACATATTATTTTTATAAAAGCTACTTGAATTTAGCGAGGAGTCAACTATAAAATTGTAGTTGCAACTGGCGTGAGAGAATTTTGTAAGCCAAAGTCTAGACTTTCGACCCTCGCATTCTGACGAAAAATGCCTTACTGTGGCCGCCATCTTGTCGTGGACCCTAATACTTTTGAGTTTAAGGAGCGACATCTTTTCCTCAGCGTGGGTCTTATGTGTATTATTTTTATAGCTACTTGTATATAGCTAGGAGTCAACTATAAAATTGTAGTTACAACTGGCGTGAGAGATGCCAGTAAGCCAAAGTCTAGACTTTCGACCCTCGCATTCTGACGAAAAATGCCTTACTGTGGCCGCCATCTTGTCGTGGACCCTAATACTTTTGAGTTTAAGGAGCGACATCTTTTCCTCAGCGTGGGTCTTATGTGTATTATTTATTTAAAAGCTACTTGCATATAGCTAGGAGTCAACTATAAAATTGTAGTTACAACTGGCGTGAGAGATGCCAGTAAGCCAAAGTCTAGACTTTCGACCTCGCATTCTGACGAAAAATGCCTTACTGTGGCCGCCATCTTGTCGTGGACCTAATACTTTTGAGTTTGGGCGACATCTTTTCCTCAGCGTGGGTCTTATGTGTATTATTTTATAAAAGCTACTTGTTATAGCTAGGAGTCAACTATAAAATTGTAGTTACAACTGGCGTGAGAGATGCCAGTAAGCCAAAGTCTAGACTTTCGACCCTCGCATTCTGACGAAAAATGCCTTACTGTGGCCGCATCTTGTCGTGGACCCTAATACTTTTGAGTTTAAGGAGCGACATCTTTTCCTCAGCGTGGGTCTTATGTGTATTATTTCTATAAAGCTACTTGCATATAGCTAGGAGTCAACTATAAAATTGTAGTTACAACTGGCGTGAGAGATGCCAGTAAGCCAAAGTCTAGACTTTCGACCCTCGCATTCTGACGAAAAATGCCTTACTGTGGCCGCCATCTTGTCGTGGACCCTAATACTTTTGAGTTTAAGGAGCGACATCTTTTCCTCAGCGTGGGTCTTATGTGTATTATTTTATAAAAGCAACTTGTATATAGCTAGGAGTCAACTATAAAATTGTAGTTACAACTGGCGTGAGAGATGCCAGTAAGCCAAAGTCTAGACTTTCGACCCTCGCATTCTGCCAGAAAATGCCTCAGAATGCGTGGATCTTGTACATATTATTTTATAAAAGCTACTTGAATTTAGCGAGGAGTCAACTATAAAATTGTAGTTGCAACTGGCGTGAGAGAATTTTGTAAGCCAAAGTCTAGACTTTCGACCCTCGCATTCTGACGAAAAATGCCTTACTGTGGCCGCCATCTTGTCGTGGACCCTAATACTTTTGAGTTTAAGGAGCGACATCTTTTCCTCAGCGTGGGTCTTATGTGTATTATTTTATAAAAGCAACTTGCATATAGCTAGGAGTCAACTATAAAATTGTAGTTTCAACTGGCGTGAGAGATGCCAGTAAGCCAAAGTCTAGACTTTCGACCCTCGCATTCTGCCAGAAAATGCCTCAGAATCGTGGATCTTGTACATATTATTTTTATAAAGCTACTTGAATTTAGCGAGGAGTCAACTATAAAATTGTAGTTGCAACTGGCGTGAGAGAATTTTGTAAGCCAAAGTCTAGACTTTCGACCCTCGCATTCTGACGAAAAATGCCTTACTGTGGCCGCCATCTTGTCGTGGACCCTAATACTTTTGAGTTTAAGGAGCGACATCTTTTCCTCAGCGTGGGTCTTATGTGTATTATTATTATAAAAGCAACTTGTATATAGCTAGGAGTCAACTATAAAATTGTAGTTACAACTGGCGTGAGAGATGCCAGTAAGCCAAAGTCTAGACTTTCGACCCTCGCATTCTGCCAGAAAATGCCTCAGAATGCGTGGATCTTGTACATATTATTTTTATAAAAGCTACTTGAATTTAGCGAGGAGTCAACTATAAAATTGTAGTTGCAACTGGCGTGAGAGAATTTTGTAAGCCAAAGTCTAGACTTTCGACCTCGCATTCTGACGAAAAATGCCTTACTGTGGCCGCCATCTTGTCGTGGACCCTAATACTTTTGAGTTTAAGGAGCGACATCTTTTCCTCAGCGTGGGTCTTGTGTATTATTATTATAAAAGCAACTTGTATATAGCTAGGAGTCAACTATAAAATTGTAGTTACAACTGGCGTGAGAGATGCCAGTAAGCCAAAGTCTAGACTTTCGACCCTCGCATTCTGCCAGAAAATGCCTCAGAATGCGGGATCTTGTACATATTATTTTTATAAAAAAGCTACTTGAATTTAGCGAGGAGTCAACTATAAAATTGTAGTTGCAACTGGCGTGAGAGAATTTGTAAGCCAAAGGTCTAGACTTCGACCCTCGCATTCTGACGAAAAATG